>NC_087256.1:21305000-21577500 GCF_037042905.1 Lytechinus pictus
TTAATGCCTACAGCGTTAATCAACATGGGATTAATAGGGTATTAATTGATGTAAACTTGATGAATTTAAAGATTAGATGATTACACAGTGTATGCCTTTGAAATAATATTGACTATTTAAAGGCTAAGATTTGGAATGTATGTATACACGCAGGTTGCTCTACTTATTTAGGAGTTTACTTGTATTTTTAGAATGCTGGCTTTTGATACAGTATAATAATTGATGAATTGTTTTACTGTCTGTAATTTCACTTTCTTGTTATACACTTGTTTATTATGTCTCATGTATCAAAAACTGCATAAAGAACTCTTCCTGTTATTATGTGCTTGATTAATATTTACTATTATTATTAATGAAAATTTGTTAAAATGTTAAAAAAATGTCAGTCAACATTTTAACTTCTAAAGACATATTTTAATCAATCTTTACATTATCATTAGATCTACAAGAAAAAAAACTATTTTTTATTCAAGAAACAGCAACTTTTTGCACTTGAACTTAAATACAATTATTGAATAAACTGCCAGTATATCATTACATTCTATATCATAGTTGACTATCAACTTAAAACTGGGTAAAAAGGAGATATTTCCTTGATATCTAGGCTTTTCCTGTAAAAAAATAGGAGGATATCTCAGGAAAAATGAGCCAAATTATTGGCATATCTTGAATACCATTTCTCTTTACATGTTACAAATGCTATCAAGATGTTGTTCCACGTTCAATTAGTGTTGGATTTTCACGCTAAGCCGCTGGCTTAATCAAAGGAAATGTTTCAAAGATTCCCCATTTAATCCTCGTCTTCCCATACACATATTGCAGCCAGAAATTTCTTTGGAGGAGAGATGGGATATATATATGTGATTTTCATTTCCCTTTTTTGAAGGCTGATCAGAATGACCCCCCCCCCCCCTGGTTTCAATATCGATAATTCCATTGACTGAATGAAGGATTAACCTATTTACCACCAAAGTCTTTAATTTCATTAAGATTGTACAGGGACCATCCCGTTCCAGCAGGCAATTGGTTAATGTGTGTTTAGCTATGAAAGACTGTTAGCGTACTGAATTTCATGCAAAGTTGCAAACCTTTTAAAATTGAAGGGGAGTCTTGATTCAGAAATGTTCGCAAATAGTTTGGTCATTATGTAAATTAAAACCTCTTTTTAAAATAAATTGAGTAAAATAATGAAGGTAAGCTAGATAATATGTTATAATGCAGACTGAACTTAGAATGTATGACCAAATACAATGCTTGGTATATTCAACACAAATTTTGTGTTAAGACAATTACAGTAACTATTATACACAATGTACACCTTGGTCCATGTGACTAATAGCTTACAGAAATTGTTTTAAAGGTAAATGCTAGTTTTGGTAACGATATCAAAATGAGTTCGTACAGAATCCAATGAAATGACCACTAAAGTGTCTGTTTGTATAAATAAAACGCATGTGCCAAAGGATTCTGGAAGAAATTGTGTAATTGCTGAGAAATCAGCAAATAAGCACAGGATTCGGGTAGAGCGTCGGGCCCGACGCTCAAAGCAATAATTATACACTGTCCCACGTGCGCTTATCTGTGTTGGGGAAGTTCAGTCTGAACATTTTTCAGCGTAGATTTCAAGATTTCACAAAGTTCAGTTTATGTAACTGTACCAGATCTAGATCCTCGATGATATACTGACAATTAAGCCTGGTTTTACAGACTTTCTCATGAAATCAGTGTTTACTGCAACTACTGGAATTTCTCTTTAAGTTGTAATGTTTCATCAACACACATGTATAATGCATTAGGAGAATTAAACCTTCTACCAATTTGCTGAGCTTTGATATGACGATAAAAACAATTTCACTCGTGAATATCTCCAGTCTTATTTTTACTAAAAAGACAAATTGAATGTTGAATACAATGATTACCTACATTATCATAAGACGTTAATAAAATAAAAAGATCATTTGGTATCGATGTAGGATTACAGTCATCCCCTCTGATAACACATAAACCAGGAGATATTATATGCTACCTGAAAGAATGCTGTCAGTGAGATATCAAACAGTCTCCACATTTTCAAAATCAATCTTGAGATTTATTACCTAAGATTTTTCACCTTGGCTGAGGTTGAAATGCTCACAAAAAGGAAGTGAAAAAATGGAAGGAAATGAACAAATATTTCCTCTTGCTTTCAAAGTACTTCACAGTTAAATGTTGCAGTGACAGAGAGGCAAACAAGGAAGTTCAATCTACTTGTAACTTCAATCTAACTTGGAAGCTAAACATGTCCCTTTTAATATCTCTAAAAAGTATACCAGTACTTACAGTATATACTCTGATGTACAATTTTTAAGGAATAAACAAGAACCAAATTTGTAATGAATGTATCTACTTTTTGCTCTCATGATAATCATATGAAGGTTTGCCAGGGAAGAGGTGGGGCAGTTAATTGAGGGACAGCCACAATAAGTATTTCTTCAATTGGGAATCAAATATTTCTCTATCAATTAAATTCTCCCTGTTTAGGGCATGTGTAGAAAATATCCTTTTGTATAGTTCAGAAACATGGACAATCAAGAAGTCCTTAAAATGATAGATTACATACACCTTTAAATTTTGTTGATTGCATATGTAAGGATACAAATAATTTGTCTCATGATTTACCAACTCTAATGTCAAATCGCAAAGCCTGACAATGGACCAGAGTAGTAGGTCCATGGCCTGACATAGCATTGTTGATTTATTCCCAGATGAGTCTGATTAGTAGTAAGTAGTAATAGAAGTATTTATTCAACAGGGACAATTCAATTATTATTTCCAATGAAATAGACTTCTAATTGTACTAATGTTCTATTAAAGCTTAAGGAGATGGTCTAGTATAAGAATGTAATATCAAAATCAATGAAACTGTCATAAAGGCAGGGAATTCTTGGGGAGATTTCACTGATCCAGGTAATAGTTTTGGCAAGTACAAGTACTACATGTATATGCATGCCAGGTTAGAAAAAATGGCCATGTTCAGCTTTAAGGAGAGAGTTTTTGCTCCATGAAGCGCAACGGATAAAAGAGCATAGAAAATGTATTGTCCCATGCCCTTCATAACAAAGGAGCAACCAAGAAGTCTTTGTCAAAAATTGATGAATCAAAACAGTAGTTACGTCCAATCCTCTGAACAAAACAACAGTTTGCAATTTTTCATCAGCTTTGAAACTTAGGACGAAACTGCTGTTCCAGTTCATCAGTTTTCGACAAAGCCCTCCCAGCTGTTCATTGTCATATGTGGGCATTTTGAATACATTTACTTTGTTCTTGCATCTCGTGTGCATTGTGGAAGTCAAAACTCCCATATATCCACTCTTGGAGATGATGATCTACAGACAGTCATACAATGGCCTTGTGCATCCAAGAATGGTCAAAAGAGGAAGAATCTTTGTGGCTTTTAATTACAGGCAGATGGTCTTCTGGAAGTATTTCATCAAAACTCTCAAATCCTGCAAGGAAATTCCGAGTGCAACACATTTTGAAGGATTAGTGACAGGACCTTAAAAAATGTAAAAATTTAGCGTCACCGAATCATCAAAGACATTTCTGAAACAATCAAACAGGAAGGTTCGGGGAGAGAGATTTGCCCCATATAGTAGCAGTGGAGGTCATCTGCCCGCCAGATTTTAAACAGAGATGGGTACGTTCTGCTTTGAGGAGTTAATCTCATTCTCTTAGATGATGGTTTACAGACACCTTGTAGGTTTTAAGAATAGATGAAGGAGGAATGAAGCTTTCCGGCTTTATGGACAGATGGTGTTCTGGAAGTATTCCATAGCGAAACCCATCATCAGATTCTGCAAGAAAGGATCTTAGAGCTGCATAATGTCAGTGGCAAAAGGACCATTGTTTTTTAAAGGTACTATTCTGATTGGCTGCTCAGCCCTGTTACCTATGACGGCAAAGATGAGGGAGAGTAGAATTGTTGTGGATGAATGGATAAGACCCGAAACTTTGAACCACAAGGTCAGGGGTTCAAACCTCACTGTGGTACTGTCCTTTGGCAAATAATTTGTCTATCTCCATCCAGGTTTACATACGCTACTTACTTCAATGGCAGCTAGCATCTGTGACAATAACTGGGGTAATGCCCGGGGGGGGGGGCAGAGTCAAATGTATTACTCTACACGTGCGTGACCAAATTATTTCCAAACACCGGCCCCTAAACGAGTTTTTCCTCAGTGTGCAAAATAACAAGTTTTTCACGGCCTTTATTTACACATTTTGGCCCCTAAACAAGTCGTCGCCAGAATATGACCTCGGGAAAAAACATACCCTAAACACGTTTGGCTATTCTTTAAAAAGAAAAAGCTTTGGAAAAAAAATATGCTAAATACGTTTGACCCCTTGATTGACCATTTACCTTTTAAAACCACCCTTTTTCTTGAAAATCAGTGTTTTTTATACCCTTAATGAGTGCATGCGTGGCCCGCGTCCAAAACTGAATAAACACCCCTTCAAACGTGTTTTTTGGTCACGCATGTGTACAGCAATATTTGATTGGGCCCCCCCCCCATCCCCCGGGGTAATGATGTCTATAATCATTATTACTATTATCAAGTCTAATATGCAATGAACTCTATACAATTATATTTTTAGGTGTCCGAATTGGTTATAATGTAATTCATATTACGACAATCCTTTTTCCCAATGCCTTGATGGATCTGGATGGTTAGTGTGTAATGGTTAATAGTACCAGAATGCTTTGAAGAAGTTACATCGGATGACTTTGCCAAAAAAAAAAACAAGTACTTTCTGGGTAAAATTTTGATTTTTTTTTTTGTAGGTCCCACTCTAAAGAGATAATTTACAAGTTCATAAAGAGGTACCATAATACAGTGAATGTGCATATATAGAGGTATATGGGGAGATAAAGAGGTATGAATTTACATGTAATATCATCTGCTCTAAGAAGAAGGGATGGCAAATGCACGGTGTAAAAGTTTCTACAAGGGGTTGCTTTAAACATAGAAATTACAGACTATTCTTTCCTTTATGTTAAATGGACAAGCAAAATGTTTTGATTATCTCTAGGGAGTGATTTTCCATTTTATAGGTAAATAAAGTGGAAATTCTTTTTGGTTCTTATACTTTTCATGTAAAAATTCATGGAAATCACCTTTGCAAAACGGAATCCAGGTTTTTGCTGTGTACATTTTCAGTGACAAAACATAATTTCCATTTTTAGATCAAGTTGAAATGGAATTACAAATTTTCAGAAACGGAAAAGACCATTTTTTGAAACAGAAAATCACTGTCTCTATATCTCAAGATTTATCTTGGAAAAAATCAAATCGAAATAAAACATAGGCCTAATTATTTTTCAATATATTCATCTTTTAGTTTTATATTAAATTTCAACAATAACGGGAGATTCTGGCAAATTATTCTGCAGCTAAGATCGATCGAGGTGTACTCCAAATGAAACTGAAAATCTCAATCGCTAAATTCCTTTCAAAATGGCATTATTTGCTTTTCCTACAATATACATAGCAACAACAATATAATTTGAGAAACAAGGTGCAATACATATGATAAAGTGGAGAGGCCATTTATCTTCATAAAGTATGGCATATGGCAGGCCACCTCAATATTGACTACCACCGAAATTGCTTATTTGCACTTGAGACATAAAAACGACCTGCATTCAGAATGGAATTGGGCAGGGTGATAGAATCTTAGACCATGGGTCATTGAAAGTTTAGTATGATTTCATATCTAAATATTTCTATTTCAGGAACAGACCTAAAGATGGCAGTATATTGATTCATATATATTAGGGAAAGGAGGGTCTTAAAGGCTAATAAGTCTGGAAAGAGGACTACCGTAAGTAACGGTGTATTAACCGCACCTTTTTCTCGGCGGGACAGAATCAAAAGTCGGGGGTGCGGTTTATGCACGGTGACAGGTCTGAGCCAAGCCAATCTCAGCCCGATACCACTACCAGTTTTCAACTCGCGTCGGGTGGCCGAGCGTAGCCGCTTGGGGCAATCCCGTTTAGAGGGGTATGAGCCGCGGGTATAAAAGGGAAGCAACTATGACTACCGGTATCTGCCGTAAATGTCCCTTAAAGTTATATCACGGTAACAAACGCACCTACCTTCATGAAACTGACTTTTTTTAATGGTGTGACTCTGTCTTTGTTGTCATTTTTTAGTCATCGCGGCAAAGTTCAGACGCCAATCGATCGCACAGCGCGGTGCAGCTAGCCGAATAAGACATGCATGTGTAATTAATGTTTATCGCAACGTCAACGTAAGCTGGCGCTTTACCTTTCCGTGGAAGTTATTTTGTTTGAGAAATTATTGGTATTATTTGACAATTAATTTCTTTCATTTGCCTTTCCTTCATTTCTCTCTATCATCCATCATCTCAAAATCAATCTTCAATCCCCATCTTCACTCCTTCCGACTTTTTATTTTATTCCCGCCCAGAGCTCCCATTGAAAATACGGTATACCGGTACTAGCATTTTTTTTTCCTATTTTGCTGTCTGTAAGATACCGCCACACACGTACTGAGAACTACCGGTAGTGGTTCAAAGCAGACAAGAAAAACACCTGAACAAAATCGCTAATTTCTCGTATCTTGAACCTTCCCGTATTCCCTTGTCTAAAATTCATGTCAAGACATTGAATGCTAGACAGAATTCTGAAAGCAAAAGTGGGGCTGTGATGCAGGAAATATGATATGAACGATCTTCTCGTATGGGTGAGCCCCCATGTTGATGCTGGTATTGGTACTTGCAATGAACACCAGTACCATATGTGTGTGTGTGAGGTGAGTGTGGAAGTGGCCAATAATATAAGAAACTTGCAGATAAGTGACGAAGCGCTGATTTTTTACCAGTAATTCTTCGATATTTTTTGGTTCTTGACTCTTTCTTAAATACGCATATTAGAGATAGAAAGTAAGTTTGATTAAATTTTTTTTTTTTTTTTCCATCCGAAAATGGGGGGTGCGGTTAATACACGGGTGCGGTTAATACACCGTTACTTACGGTACACACATTAATTGTAAGATTGTTCTAAATCTAAAGAAAAATAAATAAAGCTCGATAATTTGAAGATTTTTTTCACACACTGCCGTGTGAACTGGACTGTGTATTCTGAGCACACTGTCTTGTGTGAACTGGACTGTGTACTCTGAGCATACTGTCTTGTGTGGATGGGACTGTGTACTCTGAGCACACTGCCTTGTGTGTACTGGACTGTGTAATTTGAGCACACTGCCTTGTGTGAACTGGACTGTGTACTATGAGCACACTGCCTTGTGTGAACTGGACTGTACTTTGAGCACACTGCCTTGTGTGAACTGGACTGTGTACTCTGCATGAGCACATTGTCTTGTGTGAACTAGACTGTGTACTCTGAGTACACTGCCTTGTGTGAACTGGACTGTGTAATTTGAGCACACTGCCTTGTGTGAACATGGACATGCACTCAAAGCCAATTGCCTTCAATGAACACAACTACACGTACTTTCATCCAAGTGCATTGTATGAACATCGATACATGCTTTGAGCCAACTCACCACTTCTTGGTATCCAAGAAGAACAGGTCTCCAAGTTTCTTTGTGGTGTGTTCCGTCGTCGGACACTCACGGAATGTTGCCAGAGACTATTAATACCCAAGCCACATGTTCGGAGCTGTCAACAGAGGTGTCTGCTGGGCCGCCACATCTTGTAATCGATAGACTGATGATATGATCTAGGGTTAAAGACAGAGTTTGATGGAAATGATAATAGCTGGATTTAGAGCAATATTATTACCCTGCGCTTTGGCTCGAGCTGCCTCTTAATCCAGCTCTCATAGTATTCAAGGAATTAATCCTGCCAGGTACCCATTCACCTCACCTTGGGTCAAACACAGTACAGTGCGCAGTACAATAAAAAGCAAGATATGAATTAATTGCAAAATAATAATGCAATTAAGCTACAAATACTTTGATTCCAAAAGGTAGTATCCATCCTCTTCATTTAGAGGGAAAATGCATTTGTACATATATGCATATATATGAAAAAGTGATATTAGAAAGTCCACCATCTCATCTTTGCTTTCAAAATGGGGATAAAAAATGTTTGTTCAAAGACAGGTCCTGACTGGGATGATATTCTGAGGCCTAAAATTTACTTTTTTCATAATATACAAGTCATGTCAATATAACTATACTGTAATAGAATATTTTGTTATAATTAATTTGTAGACAGGCATACTAACTGTAGTTTACAAAAGTCAATCAGGTCTTTTTTTATATGATAATTTCATGAATTTGAACAAGATTTTTTATTGACCTCAATTTCTTGACCACATTTACCGCAGCCATGCTCATCAAAGCGGCGACACTGATACGTATATAAAATTATGAAGATGCATTCAGGAACGAAACAGGGCGATGTCATTTAAACAGATCACCAGTGCCATTCCATACAAGATGATACACAAAGGTGCTTTCACACCAGCCAAATCACAAAAATTCTATCGCAATCAAAATAATGGCATGTATTTTGCCAGAGCGAAAGCAATGAACTCGCAGTGCATTCATCTGTGAAAGAAAATATCACAAAACCTGTAGGTTCTTTTCAAAGTTTGAGTTCATTAGCAGGGATTTATCCAAGGTTTTGGAGATTTTTGTGCAGTGTGGAAGCAAATTACAAAAACTTACTACGTGAGGCATGAAGATATCCTTTGTTATACTCCCTATAGGAATGCGATAACCTTGTTGCTAGCTTCTAACTATGAGAAATTTACCTCATTAAGGTATGTGTGTACATCACAAAAGAAATTATCAGGTATTTCAAACTTAAAAACCTTCCCCCCCAAAAAAAAAAAAAGAAACAGGTATTTTCATAATCGGAGTGTGAACACGTCTACAAAGAACTTGTCCTCAGTGCTCAAAGTTTCATTGATGCAAACTGGAGTTAAGCAAACCTTACCTAGGCATTATGAATGAATGATGAATCCTGACAAAAGACGAGGAAAGCCCCCTTCAGGGGGCAATGAACCTCTCATTGTCAGCAATTTGTGACAATTCATTGTCCATTGTGGCTACCATAGATTCTACAATCTGATCTGAATTTCAATTACAGGTTTATTAAAGCTATCACCCCCTTATTCCAAATTAACCAGTACCCTCAGAGCAGACCTGTCTCGGAGTCCTAAAACGGTAGTAATATCAAAGCTGAAATTCTGCCGACTTGAAACTTTTCCTGAGGGTTTGAAAACTGTTTAGGGGAATTTAATAGCCTGACGGGAGACAAGCTAATTTCATTTTAAAATTGGATTTGTTCTGTCCACTTTGTTCAAGAATATTGCCTCCACTTAGGGAGTTTTTATCTCCTTGTATCAAATCATCTCATCTTCATTATCCTATCACAAAAACATGGAAATGGCAAAACAAGATTTTAAAAGTGCATTTTGCCTGGCCTTGAAGACATTCTTCAAAAGTACACATCCCCTCCACAAAAGTGCAAACCTGTTGCGTTACAGAGAACATCTATATCAGCAACAGTTTAAATTTTTGTGTCGGTGCAGGAACGCCCTTAGCACTACACTTTCGCACAATGCAAGCACACAGAAACGCCCTTCAAAGCGCAAAGGGCATAGCGTAAGGCGTTTCTGCACCGGTAAGTTGCGCGGAAGTGTGGTGCTAAGGGCGTTCCTGCACCGACACAAAAATGTAAAATGTAAACAGTAAACAGTTAGTGCTGATAACTTTGAACAATAGAGGATTTGTACCCAATATTTTAAAAGGCTGAACAAATCCCTGCACTCACTAGAGACTGCAAAAGTTTTAGTAGGCCTAGTGTTTTCCCACTCTGTCCAACTCAGGATATTACATCAGTGTGACCAAAACATAGAGTACAACATGTGTGCCAAAGAAATATATAAAATAAAGGTTTCCACATCATTCCTAAAAAGAAAACTTGATGAACTTGTTATGAAATCAACAGCTTTTCCCCTTGAACAGGCTCGGTGAGTGTGTAAGGGTGTGGGTGAGGGTGAGTGAGTTTTTTTTTTTTGGAAGTCATATTTTATTTTCATAACAGACAATATGACAGAGGAGGTGGATAGTAATAGAAATTACCACAACAAAGGGACCAGACATATTTTTGTGACTCAACTATGACTTGTATCATTTGTATTTCATGAACAGGTGACAAAAAGGTCAAAAGAAAATTGACAAACCACCACCAGCATGTGTAAAAGAAATATATATATATATATTTCAACAAGTACACCTGTAGTATGAACTATTATATGCACACTTAAATTAGTGTATCACATACTAGAGAACAGCCCCCCCCCCCCCTTTTTGGTAATGTCATTATGTAACTACATGTACCATGAAAAACTTGATTCTGAATCACTGTTGAGCCCTGTTAGCATGGTAAGTAGTCGCCATCGTGGCAAATTACTTGTAAATTACAGGATCCAGGTATAGATAGCCTTCAACACTTTCTTCTTTCATTGTTTTCATAAATTAAAAAATTACTCTATATAATATACCATGGAATTTTGTTTGCTTAGTCTTTCTTTGTTGGGGAATGTTATCTGATGAGGCAACAATAAGATAATTATTCAGATGCTTTCATTGAATCTCCAAAGGGAGCCAATGTAACTAATAATAATACTAATGCTATAAAAACAACATTTTTATCACACGATTCCTCAATGTAAGCATATAATTGAAAATTTCAAGAGTGAGTTCAACGTGTAAAGTCAAATCTGCAAGACTGCAACAATGAATATTAACCACAAATTCTTTTATGGCAGTATCACTGGTATTTTTAAAAGAGATAATTCGCTCCCGAGGCTATTAAATCAATTTAGTAATGCCATTTCAGAAAACCACAATTTGTAAGTCTCTACTGTACTATTTTCTGTAAAACCCAAATGAATAAGAAGAAATTAGTGACCAAAATTTATCAAGGTCCAAACTCAAAGATCCCCCTATTGCCCATTCATGCTTTATGAAGGGGGAGGGGCAAGCTTATGAGGAGAGGGTCCCCAAAAATTCCACAACAAAGGGAAAAGAAAATGAAGGAGAATAGGAAATGCACAAGAAATAAACAGAAATTAAGGGAAACCAAAACCCAAGGATTGAATCAATGTCATTGGAAAGAGTAAAATGAGAGGAGCAATTTAAAACAAGTTTCATCAAAATCGGAAAAAATGAGCAGGGCAGCCAACATTGGATAATTAGTAGAGCGTAAGACTCCCATAGGCCAATGATATAATCCAGGGGTCAAAATAAGTGAGATAATTAGAAATGCAGGCAAATTTAAAAAAATTATAGAGAAAGGACCAAAATGAGTTGGTCTCACTCTTAATGAGAGTTGGCAGCTCTGAAATAAGAGTTATTGAAATCTCTACTTGGTCAAGTTGAACAGGGAATAATTTTACTGGTATCGCATCGCAATTTGCTCCACATATTTGAAAGAGTGCTATACATAAAGTCTTTTATTTTTACATAGGACTATACATTACTTTAATAGTTGAGAGCTTTTCTCTTATGACCAAATATGCTATTCAAATTTATAAAGCAAAATTATTCCCTGTTGTATAAGAAAATAAATAAATTAAAAACCCCCCAAATATGAGACCAATTCTTTGTATGTGGATCAAGATAAATTTTGTTCAAACATGGCCAAATGCAATTTACAGTTTGGCAGGACAAGATGGCATCATCATGAAATAAGTCACCGGTCCATTAATAATACTGCTGTTTATTTCATCAGTTCTAGTGAAATTTTTCGATCTTTCCTCTTCCATATTTTGTAGACAGGGTGCGCGCACACACCGACACATACAATACACATGATGAGGGGCAAAAATTTCATGAAGGCCTACGTTAGTGTAGGAGTCGATATCCAGTTAATTTTCCATAATCATCAAGGCCCTAGGGATAGCCCTGGTCTGGTGTGGCATTTGGGCTGCCACATGGCCCTGAAAAGCAGGGGGTGCTGAAGCAAACCCGACCCAAACTTGTGCTGCGTTACCGTAGGCAGCAGCACCTTCTGGATGTCAGGTTGACAAGCAAAAAAAATGTTGTAGCTCCCAAATGACAGATATTTGGGAGCAAAAATGATTTTCAATTTTTGTTAGGTTATATGAATATTTTATTCTTGTCAAGTTTTTTCTGACAATCCCCTGACCCTGTCCCTGAATAAAAAAAAAAGAAAAACAGCACCCCCTCCCAGGGCCCTGGATTGCAACAGTAAATCCAGGTACTATTAAACCTATAACTTTCATTGCTTTCTCCAGAGCCACACCTAGCATGTGGAAGTCAACTACCACTCACCCACTCACCATACCGCAAGAATTCTATTTTTGTAATTATCTAGGCTCTAGCAGATGATCGGCCTCCCAACCCTAACCTCGCCTAACCTTCCCGCTAGCTCTACTTTGGGTTGCCGTACTCCAGCCGAAGATTCACGGGGACAATTTTCCTTTAATTTATTATTATAGTGCTGATCATAGAGCATATAACGTAATATTTTACATCTTAAAGTCGTGTTGTTACATAATCAGTCATCCATCCTTCACAATCATGTCTAACCTTGCAATTGGATGATTTCTTTAGCTTTGAAGCCAAAATTCTTTTCTTCCTGTTCGCCATGCCGGTAGCCGTTTAACGCCCTCTTCGGTTTATACATGACAGACAGCTAGAGCCGAACTCGAGCTCTGATTGGACAAAAGTTTTATTGCTAAGGGAACGATCAGAATGGGTGATCCAAAAATAAGGTACCGTAATCCGGATGTCTCCGGAATGTCTTTTTCCAGAAAACTTCCTGATTTCACCATAATTTTGATTATGGATGGTAAATTCATCTCTTTCAATAAACTTAAAGGATTATTTTTTTCATGACGGCATAGTCAATAAAACCATTTATGCCCTCTTTTTCAAGACCATGATTGCTTTGAAATCTTGTAGATCTTAAAATGCAATTTGAGAGTATGCTGAGCATTTGTATAAATTTTAATAAAATAATCAATATAAATAATATTGATGGGTATTTCATTTTTTTTTAATGATGTAATCTCACCGGAAAGGTTGTGCCTCTCCCAGGACAATATGTGACAGGTTTCATAATTTGAATACCTAGACAATCAACACATACAGTTTTGATTTTAAACCATGAAACTTTTATGATCATATCTCAATTGCTTCATGTATGGCTTATAAAACAAATTTGCTTGACCCCTAAAATATGATTTTGCTAAAACCTTTTTTTTTAAGCTTAGACCTTTGTTAGTCAACCCTCGGTAATCTGTTTGCACTAACTTGAAGAAAAAAAATCCTGCCGCTTGATTTCCCTGCATTTCGTTTGTTTTTTTCAGATAGTGCAAAAAGTGACTTTTTGTCGAGAGGGGGGGGGGGGGACTGCCATTAGAAGGTGGGATACTATCCTCATGGACAAAGAAAAGTTTTTAAAAAATAAAAATTACGGAGCCGTGATCATGGAGGGGGGAATATTCACCCCAATATGCTCCCCAAAACCCTGGTGGGGTAGTAAATTTCAGCAATCTTATTATCATTATAATAATATTTTATTTATTTTTTTAATAACTGAACAGCATTATCGTTCGGCCTAAATAAACAGTGCGAGTGCGTAGCATGAACTGAAATTTGTTTAATATATTAATATGAAAAACTTGTAAATTTTAAGGGTTGTTTGTATAATTCACGATCAGGAAGATATGTATCTCACTGGACAAATAGGAGCGCAAAGCTTTTGATATATGACCTGAAAAAATGGACTATTTGTAGAATCCGTAATCCGGATATATACCCCAATAATGCAAGCGCAAGTTGAAAATTTTAATATATTGACCTGACAAATGGACATTTATTAGGAAGTGATGAACTGATGAACACTTACTGGATACGTAAATTATGCCAAAGAAAGCGTAAAGCGCGAACCTAAAACGGGATATTTTATTCAAATTTTTTCAAACTTATAATCATGAACAGGATTATTTTTTACGATCATGAAAGCATTTTTATCTCATCAAACAAAATAGTGCGGAGCGCGATTTTGTATTTGTCAATTTACTTCAAATCATTTGATTTTTTTTTGTTTTGTAATCAGGAATACCATATCTAACTAAACAAATAATGTGACCGCAAAGTGAGAGCTGAATATGTTGATATTCAGATCTGAATAGGGGATATTCTAAGCACATTTTGAAATTGTAAAGAGGGTATGTATATTAAAAGTGTAAGCGCGAACGAGATATAAATTTTATTTGGGATATTGATTTGAAAATATTGGAGCACTTATTTTGTAAGCATGAATTTGATATGGGGGCGTCGTAGTTTAGTGGTTATGACTCTCGTCTTTCAATCTGAGGGACGTGGGTTCAATTCCTAGCAATGGCGTGTTTTCCTTCAGCAAGAAATTTACCCATATTGTGCTGCACTCAACCCAGGTGATGTGAATGGGTACCCGGTAGGAATGAATTCTTCGAATGCTTGAGCGCCCAGGTAGCCGAGCTAAAACCGGGGTAATTATAATAACAGGGCCCAATGGGCGAACAGTTTTTGGAACTGAAGTGACTACCCTGGGTAAATATACCGTTATTATTATTATTGTTATTTTATTATTATAGGCCTTCGTAAGTCACAAAAACAAAATGTAGTAGCGCGAGATAAAATATTTTTTTGCGAGTTGACATTTTTAAGAGCCATGTTATCATAATAATAAAAAAAAAGATATAGATCTCATTAAAGGAAAAACTCAACCTTGGTCATAATATGGTGTGTGTGAGAGAAAAAGAAATAAGAAAACAGAATACTGAAAGTTATAACCGTTTTAAAATGAGATCACCTAGACTGTAAATTTAAAATTGGCTATTCACTAAATTATGAAAAGTGGTAGGGACAACTTCTCCATATAGAATGAGTAGGGGAAGGCGGGGTAAGTTTTGACACTTTTTGCATTTTGCATGTTAGAACTGATATGACTATTAATATTTTAGAAATAAGAACCTTGCCTTTAAATTTGATTCTTGGGAAATATTTTTCACCTATATACAACGTTGTACCCCCACACTGAAATTCATTGTGACCTTTGAAAAAAACGATGTCAAATGGCTCAACTTGCCCCATATGTGGGGTAAGTTGTGCCACCTTCTGGGGTAAGTTGTGCCACAAAAACTATGTACAAAATGTATGCGGGAAAAAGCAGCATGTCAATTTTTTATTTCAAGTCTTTTCACTTGGGAATTCTCTATAAATACTAACATCCTCTAAAAGTAAAAGAACTGTCATGTGAATTTACACCTTTCTCCCTGCAAATCAATGGCTTTTCAATTTTTATTTTTTTTCTTTCTTATTACCATATGAATTACCATGGCTCAACTTGCCCTATGTTGGCTGGCTCAAAGTACCCCAGTCCGAACTTAATGCGATATTTTCACATCCACACATTTCTTATGCATCTATCATTTAAAAGACTATGACAAGAATGAAGGTCCATAACTGGACTAACGATATTGTTCTTATTTCTTTATTATATTTAAAGACGTGTGTGGCTAAAAAGCACTCCTTTATTTCATACCCTTTTTTACTTTTTTGGCTGAAATTTGTATTTTTCCGTCTAAACAAGTACCTTTTGTTTCAAAGTCGAAAACAATATGGTTGGGTAAAGGGTTATGTAATGGGTCATCAATACATGACACCACCACAATGTCTGACTCATTCATTATTGGCCTGGGGGTGGTGGCTCAACTTGCCCCTATGCTCAACTTACCCCGCCTTCCCCTACCTAATTATCAGGGATTTGAGGTTTTATCAGAAGCACCTATTCCACTGGGGAGGAATTTAAAATATAACACAAGTTGCATAATATGTCCTCATGAAAGAAAAATATAAACTGAAGTAAACTTTATAAAGAGAGAAAAGAAATGTATTAGATCAAACAGAAGAGTAGTTCAGATCGATTCGAACGGTTTATTTTCATTTGGTCCAATGCCAATTCGTCCAATTTACCATTGAGAAATATATTAATATTAACTAATATTAATTGAACGTTTCTTGTAACATTCCCAATGAGTGACAATTTATACCTGTATCCGGGACCCGTGTACACTGAAAAGCGTATCAATATGCACAAATCAGAAAAAAAAGTATATTTTCAACATCATAAGCAGCCCTGATCATAAGTATCAAAATATATTTCAGGCACTGTTCAGAGTGGGGAAAAATATGACAAAATACTTAAATGTTAAAGAGTAATCCGAGAGCAAAGGAAAATTACTTATTTAGGGTCCGTTTTACAAGTTCATGAATAATTATAATGTCCAGCCGTTACGACAGTGGCCCCTTGTATTGTCTGTCTTTTGAAAAAAAAAAATTTGCTAACCATGAATGGAAGACAAGGATTTTCCATGAATTTAAATTTTTCAAGTAATCATATGCAGCTACAGAAGACTGGAATGTATGGCAAGCCAAATTGGGATGTTAAATCATTCGTGCTCACGTTTTGGCACATCATACTCAAACCACTCATCTTTATGAACAGCGGAAACATGAAAATAATGAAAAATGAAAATTAATTGACTTGTATCAATTCTTTTTAGAAAAGGTTTTTATTGTACTTTTATTCTCAAGAAACAAAATATACATAAATTATGAGTTACAAATGTGTACATGTATATTTCATAATCTAAGCCGAAGAACGATCACATTGAAGATCGCTTACAAAGATAAGTGCATGCCAGACAGTTGTATTATCACTGCTGGGGAAAAGACAATTTGATGAGATGTCCTACTTATTTTGCTTATTTCTCAGCAAGTACAAAATTTCTTCAATAATCCTTTGGCATATATTTTTTATTCATACAAACAGAGACACTTGGGTGGTCATTTGATTGGATTTTGTACAAACTCATTTTGAAATCGTGACCACAAATGGCATTTATCTCAAAACACTCACAGAAGGTTTGCTCAGAATCCAACTAGTATTGATTCAACATTGCTTTGGAGTGAATATATACAAATACCAGGCTGGTCTTATATTAACACCAAAGTTTTTGCAGGGAACATAAATGATTTGTGAAACTAAAATTGAATGTATAATTAGAATTACAAACCACAGTAGTACTCAAAATTATACTTAGGTTTGATGATAATGTAGGAAAGCAATCTAAAATTCAGGCCCTTTTGTATACAATAAAGGTATTTTCCAAGGCCCCCCCCAAAAAAAAAAAGACAAATGTTGAAAAGGTATACTGAAAAAACTTTTGTATTAAAACGACTGAGAGGATGAAACCAAGCGTTTTACACCAGTGTAAATAGTTTAACACCCATGTGTGTTACAAGAACACCTTATGTGTAAGTTTGCTGTTATATTCAAACTTAATGGTGTATTTTTAACACCTGATGGTGTGGTCATCCCAGAACACTTACTAGTGTTGTTTTGAACACCAAAAGTTTTACAGTGTAGGACTTCATACTTATGTCAGAGTAGTGGCATTTTATGCATTTTATCTAACAACTTCGTATTGAGAAAATAATGGTTTATACATAGTGAATGTATTTTCAACCAACATTAGGAAAACAAGTAAGCTGTAGCAATGACCAGTCTCATCCTGCCATTTCATTATATGAATATGTTGTTATATGATTAGATATTTAATTACTGCTTAATATTTTACTCTTCTAATAGTATTTTGTATCATACTTTATAGAAAAGTTATTATTGTAATTCAATTTGTTACTAATTACTGTTTTATTTACTTACAATTTAAGTTGTAAAGTGCCCTAGGAACTTACTATTAAGCGCTATATAATAGCTCCATATCATTATCATCTTTCCCACATTTGCGAGGTAAATCACAAAATACATAATTTATTACAAATCATTTACCAATTAAAAAAAACAACATATTTATTTCAACTACAGGGAGTCATTGTGGACAGAGTTGCATAAGTGATAACCATACTAAAAAAATCACAATGTGGGTTGTTCAATCTTTGCATCTGAAAATGCAAAAAAGTTGAGGAAAGCTCAGAATAATTCTATATAAATTTATGACATAAGGGGCAACCTTCTTTTGCCTGAAAAACAGTTCCCTACGGGTTTAAGGATGTTTTCAGAAAATATGAGATTGCCACCATTGCCATAAATTCTGTCCTCAAAATTGTTTGAGATGCAAACCACTGACTATATGCAAATCCCAAGTGCACAATACTGTTTGGTTGTAAATCAAGTCACGACATAAGAAATGATGTCTTTTGAAATTATGTCTTCATAAAACAATCTTTAAGAGCATCAGATTTCGAGCTTTCAGATTTCCATTTCTAAACAAGCAAAAACAACTATTAGTATGTTTCCGTAAAATGGCGAGCCTAATTACAATGAATTTTTCATTTTGCTAAAAAAACTTGAGTGGAATGTTGAAGTAAATACATGTATCATAAAAGTATAGCCACCAGGGCATGACAATGTAATTGTGATAGGTACAATGACAGATTATAGTCCAAAGCAGAGGCGGATCCAATTAGAGGCACATCTGGCCAGTGCCACCCCCCCCCCCACAAAAAGGCATAAAAATCTTTTCTGTTAAAAATTATGTATATCTTGCATATGAGAGTGAAGACCTTATTACTTTTTTTTCAAATCTTTTGCTTGTCAAATTTTGTTGGATAAAATTTCCCCTTTTTTCAGATGTCTTGGATCCACCCCTGGTCCAAAGACACCCCAATTCAAGTTAACAATGAACATGACATCTGTGTCAATATTATTTCACAAATCGTGGGATGAAATTCAATGTTATTTCTCACTAATCATGCTTTCATGATATGTCCCTCAGATAGGATGGAAAATGGAGACTCCATGTAGAGGAGACTCACCACCTTTGCACGTTAAGAACCCACTGCACTATTCGTATAAGAGTAGGGGAAACCCCGGTGTACATGTAGTGGTCCACCTGCACTCCCCCAATCAGTTATATTGGGAGGAGAGACCTGCGGGTCATAGTGATTCAGTTCACTTTTCGCCTTCCAGGTACAAGTGGCGCCAAACAACTAATAATAATACGTTCGCATGAAGGTAAACTTATAGGGTGGTTTTTCAAAACGTTGTTACATACAACTTAATGCTTGACTAATAATAACATAAAATGGATATGTATTATGAAATTATTGAGTATACACATAAAATTAATTAACCTAAAAATAAATAAGCCAAGTATATAGAAGTATTATTCAAAGAGATGAATTCAGCCTTTGAATACATTGGAGAAACCACAGATCAAGCTAAAACGTTTGAATCCCTCTTCCCAGCATACATGTAAGTGCAATTTTAGAAATTGAATACTTTGGGTTTATACTCTCTAATAAGTATGAAAAAATATATAATTGAATGGAAAATATGCCATCATAATTATGATCATTATGCAATAAAAACAACAGATGTGGATTTAGCAAAGAATAAAACTTGGGGGTACTACTATGGATACTCTATTATAGTATCCTGATGAAAAAAAAAGGACATTTTATCAATATCAGGGGGGTGTTTCACAAAGATTTAGGTATGACTTAGAGTCGCACTTAAATACCAAGTTGCATACGGTATGAATGGCTTGACCGCATTGGTCAGATCGTGTCATGAGGACGTGCACTACTGCGTATCTATCAATAAGATCGCGCGTTGCATATCATGTACGCGTCGGCATTTAAATGAGATTTAAGTTATACTTAAATCTTTGTGAAACACCCAATAGGTGTTGCGATTTGGGAGAAAGTGCCAGGCACTCTGCCACAATGATATTATTGATAGAAGAGCCTAGCAATGTAGTTCAATTCATTAAATTTATCCTTTCATGTTGTTGGGTTTGTTTCACTGATTGTTCTGGTGGGTGTTTCATAAAGCTATTCGCAAGTTAGGAGCAAATTTAAAAACGTCTAGTGACCCTTTCTTAAGAAACTAGCAGAGTAACCAGCATGCTCACCAAGCTGAAGTGGCCGAGCCTGTCTTCAAGACGCACTGTAAGCAGACTCAGCATGGTGTACCGGATGACCTTGCTGCAATACCCCAATTTTTGGGGCTAAGTATAAAATTTGCTTAAATCTATGTCAGCCGCCTACCTAGCTTAAGTCTGGCTTGTGTGCGGTTTACAAACGTGCATATGAAGCGCAGATGGATACATACCCTGGCTTTGCGCATTATTTGGCATAAACTTTATGACGTCAAAATGGTTATTAGTACGTATTTTGCTTACATTTGGCAAAATAAAGAAAAAAAATTGGGACCTGAATACAAGTATTTTGCTTAGCAAAGTAAAAATGCTAAATAAAACACTTACTTAATCAATACTCTTAATAGAAAACCAGCCTAGCTCTCTACCTCGTAAAATAGTCATTAAACCATGCCAAATGCAAGAGCATGATTTGATAGAGAATCCTTTCAGCCATGTCTTTCTCTCCCTTGAACATTTAAAGTTTGTAGAGATTCACGCTACTTTCTTTACATGTATAGCAAACAGTCAAGACTACCTAGAATTGATCATAATTCTTTGTGCAACATATCTTTAGTTCAACTTTTACAAAATACCCTATGCAGAAGAAACTGCGAGTATGAGAAATTCAGTCAAAGAACCATCCATCATGAATGGGTAATTTGTGCTGAAAGTTCTCTAATTGGTTTGAGAAGACACTGGGAAGACTCAAATTAATCCCAATCAGGGAAAACAGTGAAAACTAACAGCATTAAAGACGCCAAACCGTAGCTAGATCAGCTCCTGGATCAACCCAGCACACTCAATGACAGTGAACCTGTTGATTACTGAATTCTATAATTCCTGTAGAATATGTACAGGGACCATCGGGTTCCAATAGACAATGGGTTAACCTACTCACTACTGAATTCTGTAATTCCCATAGACTTTGTACAGAGATCAGTCGGTTCCAGTAGACAATGGGTTAACCTGTCGACTACTGAATGCTATAATTCCCATAAAATCCTATGATCTTTAGTCCAGGGACCATTGGGTTCCAGTAGCCAATTAGAATTGTTACTCGAAAAAATTATATAACCAATTCACATTTTCCCCATCCAATTGTGTAATAATAATATATCAAAAGAAGTTTAGTCTAGCCGGTAGCGCAATATAGGATTGAACAGGCATTCTCCATTTGCTTTTCTGGGAACCACTGCTCCTGGGTATCTTTGATATGGTTGGACAACAAAGGCACAAAAAACATTACGCTGGAATATTCTTGTAAAGGAATATTGTTTGAAATCGTTCAAAATTACTTCTTATGGAAAACGTAATTTAGACATTAGCTCAAAAAGGAGGAGCCGGTCAAAATGGAATCCTTCTCCTTAAAGTATGCAAGATGTACAGCCTCAAATGTGAATGGCTCCCTGAGATCAAGGATCTTGAATCTGAACACCCCCATCAGCCATCCCAAAGTACGCCCTCTTGGCCATGTTGATGAACAACCCTGTATCCACGACACCTGATAAGGCAAAAACAAAATTAAAGGTTAGAATAGGTTGGAAAAGAGGGATTTCATTTTTTAGGTCATTGCACATGAGAATAAGAACCGAAAGAGATACATGTAATGTCATAAGAGAATAATACATGTACCGCATATATTTCATGTATATTTAAATTTGATTTCACGATTTCTGTGCTGTTTTCAAGACAACAACGATACATACAAATGAAGATTATTGAGGACTAAATTGTGATATTTAGAACATAAAAATCAACATGAAACTTATAAGTAAACAGTAACAGATATCATATTGATGTCATATAACAGAGGAATATATTTTTCCCTTTTTACATTACAAATGTTAGTCGTATCCTTGTATTACTACATGAACATTTAAAATAATCCTCAACTTGTCATCTTAAAAATTTCCTGTTATCAGTTAACTGCAAGAAATGTAAGACAATAAAATTAGAAACAAATATTGACACTATTCATAGTACTTTTTAGCAAATTCATACCAGATTCTTTTTCAAAGCCTTGGGAATATTCCAGCTGCCCTGTGCACTTTACCACGTTTGCAATTAAACTGAGATAATATAAATACATGTAAGAAGTTGCTGGGGACAGGATTTCCATTCATTTACAAAGGCACGTTATACTGGCTATAATTTGATGTCATAATGCAAAGTAGATATCGCCTATATATCTGTGCCATCCATAGAACTTTGGAGGGGTTTTCATAAAGTTTCCACAAAAAAATCACACTGCTGATCCATTTAACAAGTGGAACGCCTCTGGCAGTCTCGCCTGCATTACGCAATTTAATATAGCAGCAGTGCTAACTTTGAAAACTACTATAAAATAATCATTCACAAAAACACCATTCATATAATGACATAATACCACGTTCATTGATCATAGATGACATTTGAACGGCGACTTAAGACTTGTCAAATACACCCATGTCCACATTTCATTCACTCTATCCATAAACTTTCAAAGTTATGATGGCAATTCAACAATTACCCCAACATGGCCTAAGTTTATTGACCTTAACTGACCTTTGACCTTGGTTTTGTGACCTGAAACTCACAGGGGATGTTTAGTCATACTTGATTACTCTTATATCCCAAGTTTTATGAAAAAGATCCATAAACTTCAGAGTTAGGATGGTAATTCAACAAATACCCCCAACACGGCCAAAGTTCATTGACCTTAAATGACCTTTGACCATGGTCATGTGACCTGAAACTCGTACAGGATGTTCAGTGATACTCGATTACTCTTATGTCCAAGTTTTATGAACTAGATCCATAAACCTTCAGAGTTAGGATGGTAATTCAACAAATACCCCCAACACGGCCAAAGTTCATTGACCCTAAATGACCTTTGACCTTGACCATGTGACCTGAAACTCAGGAAAGATGTTCACTAATACTTGTTTAACCTTATGTCCAAGTTTCATGAACTAGATCCATAAATTTTCAAAGTTATGATAGTAATTCAACAAATACCCCCAACTTGACCAAAGTTCATTGACCCTAAATGACCTTTGACCTTGGTCATGTGACCTGAAACTCAAGCAGGATGTTCACTAATACTTGATTAACCTTATGCCCAAGTTTCATGAACTAGGTCCATATACTTTCTAAGTTATGATGTCATTTCAAAAACTTAACCTTCGGTTAAGATTTTGAAAATAATTCTCCCAACATGGTCTAAGTTCATTGACCCTAAATGACCTTTGACCTTAGCCATGAGACCTGAAACTCAAGCAGGATGTTCAGTAATACTTGATTAACCTTATGTCCAAGTTTCATGAACTAGGTCCATATACTTTTTAAGTTATGATGTCATTTCAAAAACTTAACCTTAGGTTAAGATTTGATGTTGACGCCGCTGCCGCCGTCGGAAAAGCGGCGCCTATAGTCTCGCTCTGCTATGCAGGCGAGACAATAAAACAAATGATGCACAAATTTAAAACTTTGATGTTAGCAATGCAGAGATCTCGGCTATTCAAAATGTTACGCAAAGGGATTCAGCCAAAGTGCCACATGCTTGCACACTGTGAATAATGTGCTGCATTGCCACTAACACAATGGTAATCACAACTGTGCATTATTTGTTTTATAACAGTTGCTGGTATTCTTTCCATTGATAACAAGGTTCATGAAAAGGTGACATGGGGAGTATTCATATAGGTACCTGGAATCATCATAAGGTCCCTGTTGACTGAATCCCAGCTTTCAGGCTTTCTATCAAACTTCCAGTCCAAGATAAAATTGCCATTGTCCGTCACTACTGGTCCCTGTAAGCAAGAAACACAAGTTTGGCAAAAATCATTACATAAGTTTGTTTTCGCTCAGTGATGTACTGAGGCTGAGCATGACTCCCGTCTTTCTATCAAGAGGACATGAGTTTGCATCGCAGCCATGGCATGTTTTCTTTTCAGCAAGAAATTTACCCACATTGTACTGCACTCAACCCGGGTGAGGTGCATGGGTACCCGACAGGGTTAATTCCTTGAATGCACTGAGCGCTGCAAGGCAGCATGAACTAAAGTCAAGGTAATGATAACAGTGCACCTCGGAATAGATTACTTCTAGATATACATACCTATTATTATTACTATTAAGCTCTATTTGCCTTGCACAACCTTCCCTACAGATAATATTCCCATGTTCAATGTGGCCAAGGCAAGACTTCGTGTCGGTGCCGCAGAAAAGTTTTTTTTCTCTCCATTGCTTTAGTATGTACATCAAGTATACTCACTGCTTTGGCTTTGGCCATCCTGAGTTCCGGTGAGCCACCAAACTTGGTCTGGATAGTCTTGATGACTGGGCAATAGGCCATGGGAATGACTTCTATTGGAATGCCTTTGGTCCAGTTGATACCTAGGTCTGAAGACTGTTTCCTGCAACGAATCAACATATCAAATGTTATTACAAATCCCCAGTTTTCTGCAATACAGAAAAAAAATATATCTAAAAATATTTGGGAAAACACAGAATTCATGGAATTTCACAGAAGACACAATATTTCATGCCAAAAAATTAGAATGATGAAAAGTAAAGTGAAAATTAAGGCAAAATCCAACAAGACCAGATCGTGAATAAGTGGAAAATCTGCCCATCAAACACCAGGGCCCCATCTTACAAAGAGTTGCGATTTATCCGATCAATCACAACTTTGGACGGCCAGCAACGTCAACATCTATTATACATGTTTATTCAACATATTTTCTTATTATGATGTACATGTATATTCATGCATTATTTGTTTTCTTGAAAATTCAGTGTGCTTCTCATTGTTTACAAAGGATATTGTGCAAATTTCCTGTAGAAAAAATTATGACACTGATGGATTTCCATAGAGTAACGATTGATTGGATCAATCGCAACTCTTTGTAAGACCCAGGTTCTCAGTGTTTTGCATGGTTTAGCACGTGTTCGCCAAAATTTATGTGCATACTACATGTACAGTGTCATATGTGTATCTAATATAACTAATATTTTTCTAAGATCATTACTATGTTCAAATGCTATACACTTCCTGGAAGAACACTGAACACTTATATTTTTCTAAGATCATTACTCTTTTCAACTGCTACACATTTCCTAGAAGAACACTGATTTGGTGATTAGAACAGTGAATTTGCATAATTGGGATCTTTGGGTTATTAGGGAGAAAAATTCTAACTGGCGGATCCAGGGGGGGGGGGGGCACAGCCGCCCATCATCCCCCCTCTTTTGAGAGCCGTAATCAAAATTTGTAATGTAAATATACTATTTTTACCCAAGTGTGCTTTCCCTTCCCCTTTGGAAGTGATGAACTTTTTTTTTTTGCTTCTCAAATTTCCCGCGGATGAAATGACCTCCGATTTTGGGTGAAAACCTTTTTTTCTTTTCCTTTTTTTTGGGGGGGCGGGGCTTGTCAAATTTTCATCGGAAAAATGTGCCCCTCTTTTGGAAAATCCTGGATCGGCCCCTGTTCAGAGAGCAGTTGGATATGTTATGAATGACTGGCCTAAGGAAAGCCAAAATTGATTTTTCAATATTTTAATCAAAATAGGTACGTTGTTCTTGATCAAAGGGATGAATCAATTTTAAAAAAATGTTTCTTACGGAATTACAGTGTTCATCAACAAATCCTGAAGTTTCAGATGAAATGAAAGTCATTAACTATCTAAAAAAAAAAATGATCACAGTTTACCAGCCATTAAAGCTAGTTCAAATGCCAGGACAAACTCTCAAGCTTAACATTTTGTGTATTGCATAGTTGTATGAAAACTTTATACAGACCCCAAGCAAGAGGGTGTAACAGAGAGAGAAATATGCTTATTAAATATAATTGATTGCAATTTGGTTTTACTTCTTTAAGATCTTTGACATACCTGTAGTCTGCTATAACAATGAATGTATCAGCATTAGCAGCGACAATCTTTTCTTGCGTCAGGCAGCCTCTATAAGGAAGACAAAAATGAAAAAAAAAATGAAAATCTATTTCTTAGTATTCAAATCAGAAATCTGAAATAGAAATAATCTGAAAAGTCTTTTATGCCAAACTGATTGTGGGCCCGGCAGCCACTGAGCAGTTCCAGATTAGATTAATGTTGCTCTATCCCTTGAATCGTTGAATGCCAAACAGGGTAGCAGCAACCTCCATCTTTTAACGTCTTTTAGTCTAGTTTGAACTCCCGACCTCCCGGTTGTGAGATGGACGCATTACTAACTGAGCCAACACACCAGTATCAAAATGCAAATGGATAAGAGTAGAAATACAGTGTGAAAAAACAGTAAATGCAATGTTTTCGGAATAGGACTGTTGGTGTAATATAGAAGATAAGATATTTATCCATCTTTTTTCTTTACATATACATGTGTGTTGCGAAGGATGTTTTTTTTTTTTTTTTTAATAAACCGAGGCATTTCAAATTTTAATCCAACAGCATCATGACAGTTAAAAACAACACAACAACAATATTCGGTGGATTCACAATATGGTGCGCCATTATTGGTTACAGTGAACAGGCCAAATTTCACACTTTGGGGTCGACATCGCATGCAGGCACAGGCAGCGCACAGTGCTAGTGGACTGTGATGATTCAAAAATGAAAAAACAGCATATCCGGTCGAGCCGCGTCGGCCAGCGCTGAAAAATTGCATGCATGCATGCAATTTAGTACTAGCACTCGCCACAGATGTTGATTTTTTCCCATGAGGGATTGTGAATTTCGGCCTCTCCCCTGCAACCGATAGATGGCGCACTGTATTGTAAATCCAACGAATTAATTAAGTATCGATAGAAAGACAAGCAACTCACCCTCCTCCTTTGATACACGTTAACGCACTATCCACTTCATCAGCTCCATCAATAGCAACATCTAACTGGGGTCAAAGGTTAAATGAAAACAAAATATCACTTTCCAATTCCTAATAAAAACAAGTGGAACGCCTCTGGCAGTCTTGCCTGCATTACGCGATTCAATGTAGCAGCAGGGCTGACTGTGAAAATGACTATAAAATAATTATTTAAAAAAAAACTTTGATACACGTTAACCTACTATCCACTTCATCAGCTCCATCGATAGCAACATCTAACTGGGGTCAAAGGTTAAATGAAAACAAAATCAAAATCAAAATATCACTTTCCAATTCCTCTTTCAAAAACTACAACCGATTAATGGAACTCCAATACTAATAAGCTCTATTAAAGACAGCCCGGTTCCAAAAGGTACTGCATTCATCTTTCTTACTTCTGTTACCCAGTGCATTATATATATACGCCAGAGGTCTGTTAAACGTTATGAATATTGTGGTTGCTTTACGGAAATCCTGAATGTAATTCTTTTGACGGACTATATGAATGGGAGTCGGCGAATATATCGGTTTTTGTTTGCTTCATCAGTTTTAACGCTTATACCCTACACAGATACTGGAATACTACTGTACTATTGTGGTATTAAAGCAAACTGTTTATGCATTATACTGCAGATGACACTGCTCCTTAGCCTCAACTGTAAGACCCCTAGCCCAAAGTCAAAAGATTGATCAATGTTATCAATATTAGCCAGATTATCATTGGCTCAACATCTAGTGATCTCAATCCAAGCAAAAGGCTCATATAGATTTTGGTATTTTGACTGCTTCATTGGAAATGAAACTTACAGTTAAAGGGGAAGTTCACTCTGACAAAAAGTTTTTTTTCAAAAACAGCAGAAAAAACAATAAAAAATATTGCCGAAGGTTTGAGAAAAATCCATCAAAGAATTCAAAATTTGTTTTGTGACATCATTTGCCAGCAGCATTCCTACATAGTGCATGGTAAAAAAATCAATGAAATGTCATTTTCTCAGAAAATTGACATTTGTTTTTACGATACCTTTTGTATATCGATAGACAAATCATTTCACACCCAATCATGGAAAGAAAACAAAACTAAGTCATCAGGGCACCTAAAAAATGAAATTCATGCATTTTATATTACATAATATAAGGGGCAGCTGCTCGTTTATGACGTCACAAATCCAAAACTTAAATTTCTAATAACTTTGTCAATCATTAACGGATTTTCCTCAAACCTTCGCCAATATTTGTAATTATTTTTTCTGCTTTTTTTACACAAACTTTTCTTCAGGGTGAACTTCCCCTTTAAACCACCTGCATCTCATCAACTCGGAGGTTTTGTGATTTAAATGACTTCGGGGGTGAATCAGCATTCTCCAGAAAAAGCCAGCATGACCCTGATCAAATTGGTTGCGGGATGCTTTTTCAGTATGTCAATGCGAATGCAAACATGAAAATTCTTGTCTTTCAAAATTAAATTTTATTTGCAGGATGGGAACACCATTTACACCCGAAGACACAGTTCTTGTTTCCAACCCTCACAGACGCAGCTATCGCCCCACCAAGAAAAAAGAGCTCCTTTTGCCCAACATCAGACTCCAAAATCACCCAATGCATTGTGGGTCTTACCTCTGGCGTTCTCTCCAGGTCACTCAGGGTCAAACCATTATCTACGATGAGCTGCTTTGCTTGGAATGAAGTCGGTACACATGTGACTTGAAGCTTCTCTTCTCTTACTCTTTCCGCTGTATTTAGACATAAAATAATGGTATTTTATCAAGATGATTTAGTGGATACAAAAGAGTCTGAAAACACAGACTCCAATTTGACACTTAAACTAAAACCATGTCTAGAATGAAGACTAGACTCCAAAGCCTCCCTTTGTAGAACCAGCCACAGTACATAGCAAATCTAGTCTCAATTCTTCAGACTCTGCATTATTCACTATAAAAAGTTGTGATCTGTGCCTGCAGACTAGATACAATGGGGAAGTTGCTTGCATGCAACGTAACGAAAACAATCCAAACTTTCAAAATTTATGAACTCTTTATTCCTTGGGTGGATATTAAATAGATGATATCTAAAATGAATAATAAATGAATAAATTTTAAAATGTCATAACTTTCTTATTTTACAATATTTATGCTAGTTTGATTATTCAAATCAACATTTTTCTGGGGTGGACTTGAACTTTGAAAACTGATACTTCTCCTTAAACAGAACTGCATTAACAGCATTATACTCAATGCAAATGAAATGGAATGCTGACATAGGAATAAACATGTGTGGTTTTAACAGCAGGTGAACTCAATTTGATTTGGACAAACGAAGTGCCCCGTTGCCTGCCTTCATATCTTCTACAGTACATTCTGGATCTGGATTTAATACAGTGCAGGACCGTTAGGTATAATGATAGGCCTAGCTTGAAAAGTTGTTTTTATTTTATATTGTGAAATTGCAGAATCACACAATTAACCCCTTGTCTCACTTTCATTCAATGGGCTTTTTCTTTTCTTCTTGAAACAAGCCAAATGACTACAAGAGCTAAACTTTTTAAAGTTTTAGAATTTACCATAACAAAAATATCAAATTTATGCAACTACATAGTACAAGCCCTTTGCAGGAAAAAGGAACTTGTGATAAAAGAAACTCGACTTTTTTTTCTTATTTTCTGTAAACCAATTAGAATACAAATTATGGACTTGTATAGTTGTATTTATAACACAATTTTTTGTTGTGAAGCACAATTGACCTGAAGTGTAAATATCTCAAGTAACACTTAATCTATCAAGTATCATTTGATTGGGGTAGATGAAAATGGTATCAACTGAATGTCAGAAATACAAACCTAGTCTTTCAACAGCAAACACAATGGTAGAACCACTTCCTACACCCAGTCTACACTTGTCCTGAAAAAAGGGGAAAAAAGAGACTTGATCTGTAAAGTTAGACTCACCAGAAAGAGGTCTGAAAATGGAATGTAAAAAACAAAAGATCTAGATCAGTCAGTCCGTAATCCCCTGTGTTAATGAGCAAATGAGCAAGATTTATCCAAGTCCTCTCGTGGCTGAATTTATGTCCCTGCAATATCTCGTGAATTGTGAGACTTTCTTTCTCAAAGAATTTAACCACTTTCTCTTTGAGTAATATTGATTATTTTTGTACCATGGGCAAGAGTAAATGTTACCCTTTTATATTGGTCATTTCTTTTGAATGAAATATTTTGATAAATAAGTGAATTTTTTACCTGAAAAGATGCATCAAACAGAATTTTCTTCCTCTGTTTTCACTTGCAAATTGTGCAACATTTTGTGTTTTAGGCACCAACATTATTTATATCATCAGAAAGCTCAAACTCTATACTTTCTTACAATGTCACTCTTGATATATATGTGGCATCTTTTAGATGGGTCAGCAGCCAATTATTTCCATCACGATGCAAGACGAGATTTCTGAAATTTCTGAGTAACATAAAATCCAGAGTTCTGATTGGCTGAATACTGTTTTCAAAACAAACAGGCGCGGGTAATTTGAAGAGATTACCACATGGTGAGTGTGACCTTGCAGAGGGCCAGTGTCCCGGGGGGGCCACTTCCATTCACGAGTGGATACCATGCGCGACCATGGGGTCTCGAAAAGCACCCTAAACACGTAATTTCCATATTCTGAAAATGCACCTCTTAACAAGTATTGGCGTGTGAAACCCTATACCCTTAACAAGTATTGGAAACAAAACGATACACTTGGCAAATATTCCCTGAAATGAACCCCTAAACAAGTACAGGAATGTTTTATTGTTACGGGTCCTTCGGTCGTCGGCTTTACCTTATTTGGTTTAGTACAACCCCACCTTCTACACCTCGTGCAAATCGGACTCTAAACACGAAGTGTTGGGGCAAAAAGGACATCATTTATAAAACATTTTAATTTTGTTTTATCATCCCCGCAAATTCGACCCTAAACACGTTATTGCCCTAGCGAAATAGACACCCTTTTTTCATTATTTTTGTGTTTTTGACACCCTTATCACGTTACGTACGTAACGTGCCCTATCGTGAAAAAGACATCCTTTTTACGTGTTTTTTTGGTCGCGCATGGTATCCACTCGTCAATGTAAGTGGCCCCCCCGGGGCCAGTGTGGGGAACATTGGAATTTGCGTGGGTGTGTGGTCTGTATGACCGATCAGAGCGCAGTATTCTTGTTTTTGAGCTGCAAAATGTACTTGGCCTATGAAAAGCTGGCTGCTGACCCATCTAAAATACATCTTCTTATAAAAATTATATCATATTAAAGCTTAGATCTTCAGCTTTATCATGATTTAAAAATCATTTGTGCCCAAACAGAAATTAAGTGTGAAAACAACAACTTTTGTTGCATGAAAAAAAAAAAATTGTTTCATGTTTTAGATCAAAAGTTTTTCCTATATTACAACATTCTTTTAAAAATCCAAACACATGACCTAAAAGAATGATTCTTCTTCTTTACAAAGATACCAAAAACATGAAATTTGGTCAATATTTAGAGCAGCAATGGCCGAATAAAAAGAGGTGTTTTGGTTCGCACCAAGCTCATTAACTATGCAAAAACCCTCTTGTCATGAATATCACTTGGATAAAAGAAGCTACTTTTTCAGGGCTTGCGGACTGACTGAGATCATTATATGGAAGCAGACATACCTGCCAACATAGAAGACTGCAAAAGCGGCAGACTTTGCGAGTGAGCAGAGGAGGGTGGGATGGGGGGCTCCCAAGGCTAGAGACATTGGAAATTTTGTAATCTATTAGATGCATTTTAAAGCGCTTTTAATTCAAAAGTGCTTAATAATTATGCCGTTTTTACATCACATATCAAATTGAATTTCAGCTTGTGCTTTCTATATTTAAACCTCTTTTCAGAAAATTGTCAGCTTGCGCTACGTGCTGTCCATGAGAAATGTCTCTGAAAATATACAATTTGTTTGCGATTACATATTTCGCTGAAAATATTTTTTATTTTTTTTTATTTTCTTATTTAAACATGGTTTGAAAGTACCCACTTTCAGTTTATCAATGAATTTCAGCTTGCACTTCACACTTGCATTATTTGTTTAGTGTTCATGAATGTTAGTAGATAAAATAACCCTTTTTTTTCAAAATTTTTCGCTCTTTACCGACTCTATGCCTATATTCAACTCCATTCAATGCTCTGTATATATATCTATTCTCACTCACATCATGAAAATTCTTGAAAAGTCCAAGTCCATCTCTATAAGAGGTTGATTAAAATAAAGAGAAAAATCCAACAAGCATAACACTGAAAATGCCATCCAAATCAGACGTAGAAAAAAGAAAGTTCCCCCGGTATGACATTTAAAAGTTTCGCTTAATTTCACCAAACGGTTACATGCACATCCTGTTGGGTGTGCAAAAGAGGGGACTGATTACATGTACATCACTAACTCACTATTTCTTTTGTATTTCATATATGATTTAGTTTGATATTATCCTCATTGTCATGTGAAACAAAGTTTTATTCCTCTTGAAAATGTGGAATTACCATTGCTTTAACATTTTGTGGTTCAATTATAAAGTTGGTCATTATTGTCAAATCTATAAAAATTTGAAATACTGTATACTTCATACAATGAAAAACAAAAGAAATAGTGTGGGACATCATCCACTCTCTCAATTGCATATCACTGAGTGTGTACATAACTGTTTTGTGAAAAATAATCGAAACTTTGAAATGTCAAAACTTTCTTTATATTTTACATCCGATTTTGATGAAATTTTCAGAGTTAAGCTACTTTGATTTTTCTATATTTATTCAAATCAACATTTTTATGGTGGTAAACTCGACTTTAACAATTTCTTACGGACAACTCTCTATTGAGTCCCTGTCCACTATATTTAACAAGTATAGTGTTTAAATTGATGTAAAGTAATATTTGTTACGCAATATTCAAGACGGTCCGATGACCGAGTTCCTCTGACCCAATTTATGATCTAGCCACTTCTCCAGGGGAGTATGATTTATTCCGTTTTCTCTATTAATAAATGATGCTTATGATATACAATTTGGCAGTCAGTTTAGATCATGCATGTGTATATGGTGACAATGCTGCGTTATTTTGTCACAAAAAGGGGTTTCATTAGTTCACAAAGAGCTTCAATGTGGAATAAAAGTTCGTAAAATGGATTTGACAGTAAATTGTTGTATTAACCTTACAGGTAAAGACACCTGTGCCGATTTACTGTTTGTAACTCATCCAAAACTGAATAATTGAATAATGAACACGAATCAATTGAACAAAATAATCATTTTCAATATAGGCCTATTGGTTTGATTGTCTATGGTGGAAATTTGATTCTAAAAATATTTGTAGGAAGTTGTATAACCCAAGCGAGATTTATTGATGCATAATGATCATATTTTACCGAACATTATCAGATTGTAATGCAATATGAGGGCAAAGTGCAATATGGAATGTTATAAGATTCCAAAGATAACAAAACCGGTATGCAAAAATAATTCTTATTGCATATTTCTTTTATAAATCCTATACAGGCCTATCCATGTTTTCTGAGCTTTACTGGCAAACATTTAACATAGAATTAGTTATCAAATCCCAAAACTATTGAATGTCTTCATATTTGGAAAATGTAACCATTCCGAGAAAAGTTCCTGTTCGTTTCGCTTAATATTTTGCTATAACTCCCCATTATTTTTAACAACACCGGAAACTGACTTTCTGTTTCTAGCAGTTATGCTGCTAACTCCCCACTATTTTTTAACAATTAATGTTACCAAGAACTAAGTTTCTGTTTCTACCTGTTATGCTACTATCTCCCCACTATTTCTAACAATACTGAGAACTAAGTTTTTGTTTTTATTTGTTAAATGCTCCTAACTCCCCATATTTTTAACAATACCAAGAACCGAGTTTCTGTTTCTACCCATTATGCTCTAAATCCCCGCTATTAATAAAACCGAAAACTGAGTCACTGCATTGTTAACAATGTGGTATACGTGCAATAAAATTTATGAAACATTGTAGGCAAAGTATAGGCTTTTTACAGTACTCTGATGTACATGTAGCTTTAACTTTTGTTTGTTTTAATTGTTCTCTTCAGTTCTTCATTAAAAAGAGTTTGGGGCCGAGCATTAGTGTAATCACTGAATAGCGTTTTTTAGTAAAACCTGGTGAAAATACTTCTCAGCTAATTTTGTTAAAAGTGGTAGATTCTATTGTAAGTTGAGTAAAAAAAGCGGTAGGTGGTGAAAATGCCTGAAAAGCGGTAGACTACCGCCAAAAGCGGTAGAGTTGGCAACTATGGTAGCATGTTAGCTTAGAGGTCTACAAAATTGAAAACCTCCTCAAAATCTACAAGATAATCTTAAATACATTAGATTGTAATATTAGATGTAAAGCACTCACACTTGTGCAAGGTTAGCTACACTAATGTTTGTAGAGACTAGAGAGTCCATATCAGTACAGTATTACAGTACCATGCGATTTAATTTTTGCATTCTTGCAGGGAATGCAAGGGAAACACGTCTAACAAAAAATCTGATGCAATAGCATTGTGTGAGCATGCCTCATCACTGTATTCACTGCGGGTGTGAATGCAATTGGAAAACACTTTATCGGAAAGGACGGCAATGTTGGTCCCGTGAATAGGAGAGTCACAACATATGCACATTAGAATCAATATCTATCTATCTGTTTAAATATGTCTACAGTCTATCTATCTTTACCTACCCACCCACCCACTTATCTAACTATCTATCTATTTATCTATCATCTATTTATCTGTTTAAATATGTCTGTCTCTCTGTCTATCCATATTTCCATATACCTGTCTGTGAATCTGTGTCTATCATACCACCATCAACATAGCATCATCACCATCATAATCATCATCATCATCAGAATTTTTATCATAAATCATTATCATAATCATGCCCATTATCATCATCCTTATCATAATCATTATCAACAGCAGCATCATCACAATCATTATCAGCATGACATCATTATCATCATCTTTATAGGATTATTATCTTCCAACACAATCATCATCATCATTCTAATCATTATCAACATTATCACTATCATCATCATCACTATCATCATTATAGTCTTTATCATTATTAAGTCTATCCTAATCACAATGACCATCATGTCATGGTCAAAATTTATTTTCATCATTACTATGGTAATCATCAAGAAGTTCATTTGTAAATAAATCATTTCATATTTGTTGCTCAAGAAAACTGAGATGACAGACTATCTATCTAGCAATCTATCTATTAATCTATTTTTCTATTGAACTTTTTATCTATCAATCTATCTATCTTGATGTTTGTTGTCATTCTATCAATTTATCTAGATTTAACTATCCGTCTGTCCATCCATCCATCTATCTGCTTGTATATCTGTGGATCTATGTATTTATACTGAATTATATAGCTTTCTATCAATGTGTAGCAACTTCACATTATCTTCAAATCGTACAGAACTGCATTTTCTATGAAGTCCATTCACCTTTGTAAATCACATGTTTTCGGATATTTTTAAGCGTACAAACATTTTCCTGTTTTGTAACACTTTTGACATGTATGCGCATTCCAAAGCTTCACGCCTTATAGACTTCTGAACAGCCAATCAAGCTTTGTTGACAATCTATCAACGAATGACAGCTTTTGCTTATTTAAAGGTCAACAAGCTTTCGAAACGAACCTTCGGAATGACGAACCTTATTTCGTTTTCAGATTACCAAACCTTCGGAATAATGAACCATATTTTGCCTTCGGATTAACAAACCTTCGGGATAATGAAGCTACGGAAAAATGCCACAGATGTTCGGATTAACAAACTCTTTTTTGTTTTCGGATTAACGAACATCGAGGTATACGCAATTTGCGTGTTTTGGAATTACAAACCTTCTGAATTACGAAGTGTAACCGTCTATCTATCCATCTACCTGTCTGTCTGTGAACATATATGTGTTATTAAATCATGAAATATAATATTATCATCACCACCATCATTGTCATCATCATTAATAATTATCATAACCAATTATCTTCATCATCTGACATCATCATCAATCATTATCATAATCATCATCACCATCGTTATCATCATCATCATCATCCTCATCATCAATTTTTATCATAATCATCATCCTCACATCATCATCATCCTATCATCATTGTCAGTCATCATCATCATCCTCACATCATCCTCATCATCATCATCCTTATAACATTATTCATCATCATCATCAATTATTATCATAATCATCATCCTCACATCATCCTTATCATCATTATAACATTGTCATAGTCATCATCATCATCCTCACCATTATTTTTGTCATCATCATCATCATATCATCGGGTAGATCTAGATCTAGACCTATATGTAACTTTTAGTCATTATCAATCACTCATCAAAACTATCTTAGTATCACAATGAACATTATTGTCATGGTCAAAATTTATTCTCATACTAGATCATCTAGGAATAGGATTTCGTTTGTAAATAAATAATTTCATACACGTTGTTCAAAAGAACTGAGACAACACTCGACAGACCACCTAACGTTAAATTTACTTCTTCCGCATGACAAATCTAACCTAATAACAGTTAGATCTAATAGAACTAACTTTTAGTCATATTAGTTTGTTTCTTCACGTTATTACAATCAAGCGCTCAATTCAAGCAGTCTCAATTAAATTAAAATAATTAAATTAAAAAATCAAATTTCAACATACGACTATATAAGTGACCGTTAGATCTTTTACATTGAGTTGCAATCACTCAGCTTTGCACTTGCAGGGTAACTTTGTCTTTGGGTTGCAATGCAAGAAAATATTTGATAACAAAAACACTGATGTCAAATTAAGAAATTTGAGTCTACCTTCACGTGGTTGTTCACTGCTGCACATGCTGCAGCTTTTTTGGCCTGGTCAATCAAATCCATTGTTGAGGAATGCCCAACTCCGTTTGTTGTAGCCAGACGACACAACCGTTCTGTAGAAATGCATGCATTCCGGATGCAATTCTTCGCTGGGTTAATTGCACTGTTCGCCAACATTTGTTGTCTCGAATTCTCACTGGTTTTGAACAATTAACACGGAAGTCAATCAGGCGCGGATTCAGAAAGACCGCTTAAGTTGCCATAAAATAGTTACACGATCATCTTACAGGAAGGGCCAACCGGGCAGTGCAGCGACCGTGTCCGTATCGCGATCGTTTATGTGCAAAAGTTCACTACGCCCGTGACATTTATTCACTAGCTTAAGCTGTTAAGTCCATGTGTGATAATAATTATCAATTCCGAGATTGACTAGAAGTGATTAGAACTTGTTTTTACAAATATGGCTGATTCTGTGTCAGCAGCGCTTCAAGATTGTCAGAATAAGGTTGACTCTGGAATGAAGTCCCTGCTAAATGACTTAGATAATACAGTTCTTCGTAAATTACAGGTAAATTTGGAATAGTTATATCTGTTTGCATGTTTCTTCATGTTTGGTCCCATCTATTGAATTTGGCGTGTGTATGTGCAACATGTGGTCAAATGTGAGATGATAGTCAAAGTTTAAGTGGTGTGGTTTTGTTGAAATAGAGATCTATCTGTTAATTTTTGAAAATACAATCTTTTTAATAGGTAGCATGATGATCTCGAGTTCAAGTTGGAAAATTAAAGGAGTAGATCTAAGTAAGATCTAACAGATCATTTTCCCATTTAAATTAAATCTTTTTCAATGGTCGGCATGATCAATCTCATTTAAAAAAAAGTTAAAATGAAGAAGATCACGCTGATAAGGCCAAGGCTGGCCAAATCCTTATCAAAATGCTTGACAGTATCTTATATATTTCTATAAGTTACAGATCAAAACACACTAGAAAGTGCAAGTTCCTTGGCCTTGAATCAATTGCCTTGATTTTCGCTTTGAAATTTCTTAATCCTTTCTCAAATTTCTTTCGAAATCGTTAATTTTAATTTCCAGAAAGAGATGTATCTGTGCAGTGCAAGATGCTGTGATCAGTTATCAGGAGATCGACAAGGGTGTATACAGAGATGCCAGCAGCCAGCTCAGCAGACTGAAGAATATGTGCAGAAAGAATTAACAGATTTCTTGGTAAGGGTTGCACATATATCCAATGGAAATATCACAATTCTGTGATGCAGTCATTCTAATTGCACAGGTGCCACTGCTTATTCCCTGGGTAAAGCACAAATTGTAATGAAAAAAAAAAAAAAAAAATTTATTGGACAATATTGATAAAAGAATGGACAAAAAATATAATTACAATTTGTGCTAATTTATCTACCTGTATTACAGTCCTAGACCTAGCTAGTAAAATTATAAAATTTATTTGTTGATTTGATATAGATCTTAGTCTACATTTTTCTCAAAATCCTCCATGACATATAGACTTCTAGAATCTTTTCTTGTATTCTGAAGACGGGTTTAATTTAAACTCTGATTTAAGGTTGTGGTTTAACTTTAGTGACATAAATCTCCAACAGTATAATTTCAATGAATCATCTCCTTTTTCTCTCAAATCATTCTTAACTACTGTATCGGAAGGATAAATTGATGGCTTTCTTCACCAATCACATGTTAGGAAAGAGCATAGTAATCATAAAGAGATGTACAATGTAAGGAAAATTTTGACATTTTTGGCTTTCCATAAATTTAGCACAGAGATAGACCATAGTCTAAGTTAAACCTGACTTCAGAATACGGGCCTTGATGTCTAGATTTTGACAGATTTATCCTTCATCTGTATTCTTCAGGACCGGCTCCAGAGGTGCACGCTGCAATGCCAAGATGAAGCCAAGGACAAGATCCGAGACAATATGTCATCTTCTGACGAGGCCAAGGTACGCAAGAACCTAGAGGGCTGTCTGGTCAAATGCGGGGACAAGCACGTCGCCATGTTTCCCGCCCTGAAGACGCGATTGTCAGATCACGTCAGCAAGTTTTTATGAAACATAACTGTAGAAATATAGTGTAACAAATTTTACATATTCTACAAATATTGCTCAGGGGGCATTTCATGAAAGTTGTCAGCACTGATGTTAGCGCTGACAATTTCAGTGAAATCCTTGGTTTTGATTGGCCTATGATTGTTACTATGGTAACTGGAAGAAAGACAACTTGTCAGTGCTGACAACTTTCATGAAAGTCCTCGGATATAAGGAACTAGAAATTATATTTTTCAAAGTAAACACTTTAAAGTAATATATCTGATTCCTTATATTTTTTGTCCATTTTCAAAAGGAAACAACTCTGTAGAATGAGCATTTCAAGTAAAAAATTATTTGTTTTTACTTAAGAAAGTCTATGGAGTTGTTTCATTTTGATCATTTTTATATGGTTCAAGAAAGGAAAGAAAGTATCTTGTTGATATTTTAATCATGTTTTTTCATCACTGCACGCTATGAGGGTGCTATAATTGTTATGCCCTTTTAGACCCTTTCACACAAAGGTTAAGATCAATTGTAAATTGTCATGTTTAATGTTGGTATATTTAAATATTGTCATTTTATCCTTAACTATTGTCGTATTGAATGAAAATGAAGTCTGGCTGGAATCACAATAGACAGTTCAAAAGATTTGAAGGAATGTTATAATTTAGACTACTATCACTTGCATAACGATTAAATCCACTTGAAAATTTGTGTGTACAGCACACTGTGATAGTCATTAAAAACTGGCTGATATATTATTTTTTATGCTGATTGTGTTTGATTTGAATTAGTTAAAGGGAAATTAGGTATAAAGAAATTGTCCATTAGCGAGACTAATCCTTTTGTTAAAGGTCAAGTCCACCTCAGAAAAATGTTGATTTGAATCAATGGAGAGAAATCAGACAAGAATAATGCTGAAAACTTTATCAAAATCGGATGTAAAATAAGAAAGTTATGACATTTTAAAGTTTGGTTTATTTTTCACATAATAGTTATATGCACAATTTAGTCACATACAAATGAGAGAATCGATGATGTCCCTCACTCACTATTTCTTTTGTTTTTTGTTTGAATTATACAATATTTCAATTTTTACAGATTTGACAATAAAGACCAACTTGACTGAAACATGAAATGTTAAACAATGGTAATTCCACATGTTCAGGGCGAAATAAAACTTTGTGTCACAGGACAATGAGGAGAAAACTAGAATATTTCGTATTTCATATAATAAAATACTAAAGAAATAGTGAGTGAGTGATGTCATCAGTTCCCTCATTTGCATACTGACCAGGATGTGAATATAACTATTTTGTGAAATGAAGCGAAACTAAGAAATGTCATAACTTTCTTATTTTACATCCGATTTTGATGAAATTTTCTGTGTTGTGCTTTTTGGATTTTTCTCTTTTTATTCAAATACACTTTTTGTTGGGGTGGACTTGTCCTTTAAGAAAAACATTATGAAGCAAAAATACTTTTATTCAAGCTATTGGAAAATTTCTTTAAACCATTCAAAACACCACCTACATATAATATATGGGCCAGTTTTTAATGAAAATATTATATATTAAAATTACATACATGTGCTATACTCACAGATTTCAGGTGACACTTTCACTTCTGCAAATTTATATTGACCTTTACCTGCTTACTTCGCTCTCGTGCAACTTGGATACTGTATCATGGTATGTGTGTTAATATGAATAATTGAAAATGTTGTTTCACTCTCGAATGGATGTATGGCAGCAATAATCAACAAATCAAGGGAATAATCAAATTAGGGAAATATTGTTACTGCCACATCAGTTTAAGGATGAAATATTGTCTCTGTGTAATTTATCTATTAAAGTATGGTATTCAAGTATAGGTAAGACCCTCAATGTTACATTGTGGGATGTGAGAAGTGCCACCAAGTTACCTGTTGGCAATAAGGTGAATGGATGACCTATGCAACCAATATATTATGCTGTATTAAAACTATTGATATGTTAAAGACATTTAACAAATAGAAATACTTCTGACGCATGATATAGATTGTATCTTATTGTACAAGTTTACTTTATTTCTATGTACATTGTACAATAATAAACTGTACAAGTATATTTATCTATACAGAAATTACCATGTCTATGACTTCTTTCTTTACTTCATCCTAAATCTATAAATTTATATCTATGGATGATTTGCATGGCACTAGATGCTGTGAGGGCTCGTTAACATCTAGAGTCCACTAAACACATAATTATTATCAAAAGAAAATTCACACATACAAAATAGGCGAGGGGGACATGAAAAGTTGATTTAAAAAAAAAAATGCAATTAAATAATTTAACATCATATATGAATAGAAAGGAAAAAAATGGTATGAAAGATTGTAATGAGTTGGTGTAAGTTTTCATTACAGTTTCTAGCAACAATTCTCTACAATATCAAGATAGATTCAAAATTCGATCATAATTCTGTAATAAAAGTAGAAACTAAACACAGATTTATTGATTACTTAAGTATTTAGATGGGTTCTAGAATTCATAGTAACAAAGGCACATTTAGCAGGAATGAGCAAGAAAGAAAATATCACAGAATTAGGAATATATTATGATTTTTTTGTTCTCACTTTAAAAGTGAATGACTTGATGGAAGGAACAAGGCTTTACAACATTAGACAAACTTGTAAAGTTTAAAGGGTATGATTCAATAGTGTATAAGGCATCAAAATAAAATAATGCTGGAACGGCAGCCCTTTTTTTATTACCCTTTCACTGGAACCCTAGTGAGCGGGATTTGGATAATGCAGATAATGTCTGGGTATATCATTAGTCAGTTATAAATCATTTGCCAGATGAAGCCAACAGTGGATGGTGAAACATCAAGACTCGTATGTTTCTTCATAGAAATTTTCAATCAATTCCAGTGCATGATTTATGACTAATATTTCCAAGTTTACTGGATGAATCATAATATTCATGAATGTCTGGGTTTTCTAGATTTTCAAGGCAGATTATTCGTGCGAAACTTTTAGATATCGATTGCTTGCAACATCATGAGAGGAAATATATTACCATGGACCTACTATTACCGTCTATTCATTGACACTTCAATGTCACAATATTTAGATTTTCTTATCTATCGGATAGCCCTAATTTATGTTCACATAAATTTGTAGTCCTCTCTATCTCAGATTAGAGAAAACATAAATTATAAAAAAACACAAACAAATATTAGAATAAATTGTTCATATATTCAGGGTTTGCAACCCACTTGCAACTCTATTTGTGGTATAAGACAGTGGACAAGAGACATTTTATTGCAATATAATTCACTGATAAATAGTACATGTATTTGTTATATATATAGAAAAAAAACACGTGAATTTGATTTATATTATTCCCCTTTAACACTTTTTTCCTGAAAAAGAAACGAATGTAGACGGGTAAGAACTTTCACATACTCATAACATGCAACTTCATCATGCAAATATTACAATAGACAACTTTCTATACAAGTACACATAAATTTGGTACAATACTCATATTGCACATATTTCATCACAATATATCTACCTTTTTTTCTATAAATTAAGTAGAAGCTCAGAATAGATATGGTTATTCAGTAACAAAATAATTTAGATTTGAATACAGGAGCCCATATACCAACAGACTTGGTTGATACCTGTAGAAAGATAGTATGCTAAATGCCCATTGACTTGAATTGAAATCGTACATGATCCACACAGTTATTTGTAATATTTTGGGATGGTGGTGTCATGTCTTTTTAGTGTTGCCTATAGTGTAAAATCATGTCAAATACTGATAATTAGGGCACTTAGGTTACCAGCTAAATGAATATAAATAAATGTATTACAATAAAGAAAAAAAATCATAAGGCAAGATTTTGTATCATATTATTACTCAAGCGTGCCACTCCTTTGGGGATTGATGTCAGAAATTTCCAAAGGTAATTTTTGAACTAATAATATCTCAAAATGATGATTTTTTACCGGATTGCTAAGAAAGCATGAATGCTTAATAGCAAGCAACCAGAACACTAAAGGCTTAAGGTCCTCTCCTGGTAATGAGGATAAACGCCTTACTAAAGGGCACCAGCGCACCATGAGAGAATTGAACCTGGGTTCCCAAACCCCTGCTCTACCGACTGAGCTATCATGCCTCCCATTACTCAATTATTACTCAATCAATGAAATAGTGTTAAGCCTGTAATAGTAGTAATAATGATGATAATAATAATATGCAACATTCATATACATTGTAGCACTTAATACAATGTTTCTAACCACTGCATACTGTTAGCAAGGCTTTAGCACGGCTACCCAGATCGGGTGCTCGAGCATTCAAGGATTTCCTTCCTACCGGGTACCCATTTACTACACCTGGGTGGAGAGTGGCAAATGTTGATATACGCCTTGCAAAAGGACATGAGTGACATGGTGGGATTTGAACCTTGGACCTTGTGGTTCAAAGTCTGGAGGCTTATCCACTGAGCCACAACACCTTGACTTCCTAGTTATACTGGATTCTGGCTTGACCAAGTGTCTGTTATACTAGTTTCATTATCAATATAGAGTGTGTCTAAATGAATTTAAAAGAAAAAATTACAAGCAGTGCAAAAATATGAGTCGAAATGTTTATCCAAGGGCCCGTAGCACAAAGCTTTATAGCAATCATCATTGAACATTTTTCTTACCATTGATTGCATTGACAACAATGTACACTTAATCATCAAAATCAAGCTTACAATTAATCGCTATCATTTGCATTACGGAACCCTGATGAAAACAAATGTTTCAAACTTGTATTCTTCCTTATAGAAGGCTATTGGCTACAAACTGGCAGATCATCGGGGGATACACCACTCACTACCGAAAATATTTCAAAAGTAGTAAAAAGGCAGGATAATGACAACAAAGAGTATTAACTCTTTATCAGGAGATTGAGTCATATAAACAAAATACTGGCAATGTGATTTTCTAGGCTTTCTCAACTTGACAAATTTTTGTTCAATGTTTCCAAATGCGCATCTTGATACTTCTTCAGTTTCTACATTTTCTGCTTCTTTCTACGGCTTCGGTCATGAACCCCCCAAGGAATTTCAGTCTGTGGGTATTGCCCACTATGATCATGACTGAATCAGGAAAGCTTGTGCAAAAATAGAAAAATTAAAATTTGAGAAAAATTGAATAAATAATTAGAAAATTATGAGCATTTGAAGTTTAGATCATTATTGTAATGTAGCTCCTCCCATCGAAAATGTGGCAAAAATTTGTTGTCACATGTGAACAACTTTGCCATGACTTTTGTATATATTTCACTCAAAAAGCCTCTTTTATCACATCTATCAGTAGATCATGTATTCTTTCTATAGGACAGCATGTAACATAGATTTTCAAAGAATACATTAAGGATAAAGAGTTTGTATCACCATAAGAGCAAAAAGAGACATTTTGGAGGTATTTTATAATAGTCCATCAAAGGGACAGTTATCTACATGTGACATCACTCATTTTTGTTGCATTGCCAATGGGAGAATCTCCATAGCATTAGTAATCGCAATATTCAAATGCTCAAAACTGTCTCATTTTTCTAAAACTTTCTTTGATCTTATTCTCTGATTTATCTGTTTCCACACAAGCCCATTTCTTTCGAAGGTTCCATTCTCCTTTGAGCTCTTCTCGAAGTGTCTGTACTTGCCACTGCTGTATTCTATTTTTTATTGATTTCCTTAGAGTCCTCAACCTCTAGGTCTGCCAATTCTACAAGTCGGTTATGATATCTTAAATCCCTGTGATGTCTGAGTCTGTTGCCATTGCAGGTGGGTGTTTCATGAAAGATGTCAATACCAACTAAATTGTCAGTGCTGACAATTTTAATGAAATCCTTGGTTTTGATTGGCTAAGAAGCACTAGCCTCTGACTGTTACTATGGTAACTGTCAGAGAAAAACAGCTTGTCAGTGCTGACAACTTTCATGAAATGGTCCAGGTCCACATTTTACAGATTCAGTCATGTCCTTTCAACCCGGACTACTACAAGCTACCCAGCATCTAGATATGTCACTGTTGAACATGTATTACAATGTTTTCAAGCTTATTTTTTAGTCTCTGGATCTGCTGCCATATTAGGTATGCTTAAACAAAAATTTAATCAGAACCTTTCAATTTTGACAGTTTAAGCATCCAAGCCTTTGGATATGCCACTGTTGCACGTCCACTACAGCTTTGCTGCCGACACAGGTCTAGCTTACTTCAGTCATGACCTCTTACGCTGGTTTCCATTCTTTCAGTATCCTCAGTCTCTTGATCTGTTGCTGATGCACATCAATCACGATGTCTTCAAACTTCTTTGGAGTCTTCAAACTTCTTTGGAGTCTTTGGATTTTAGGCATCACAAGGCCACTTTGAGATATTCCGTCATGACCTATTATAAACTCTGATTTCTTTCTTGTAGCATCCCCAGCCTCTAAATCTGCTTCTATCGCACATCCATCACAATGTCTTTTATAGTCTTTGGGTCTCCTGCCGTCTCAGGACCACTCTACACCGCCTCGGTCATGATCTCTTCGAGCTTCTTCAGTCTCTGCCCGAGTGACTTCTGATCATAAGCCGAGCTGCTGCGATGTAGAAGGTTGATTATGTTCCGATACTCCAGTTCCTTGAAAGCAGCTCCTTGCTCTACAATGCTGTTCAGAATATCCTGTAGCATCAAAGCATAAGAGAAACTTCAAAGTTCAACCCACTGCCAATCAATGACGTCCAAATACAGTGAAACCTGTATATAAAGACTGTCCAAGGGATACATTAATGTGGTCTTTATGAAGAGGGTTCCATTGCATTGTGGTAACTTTGACATCCAGTGGTAACTTCCTTGGTAACGCTGATTATTAGCCAATCAGAATCAAGGATTTCATGATAGATACCAATGGATGGCAAAGTTACCATTATAATACCATTATAATATTAACTTTTATGCAATGGGTCCTGGCTTCTGTATTCACTGGAAAACGCTATTCAAAGAAAACTTACCAAGTAATGTTTGATTACTGGTGCAATTGATTGCAACTCAAAACAGGAGTGCTTTTGATAGGATGAAAATCAAGTTGCATTTGATTATTGGAGTTGTGATCGATCATAACTCACAATATCCTTGCTCCGGTTTGGAGGGAAATCAAAACTTTATGGCATGGCAATCTAACACAACTCAAGAGACCAACCGCAAGTCTAAAATGCATGCATCTGATTGGATGAAAATCAAGATGCGTTTAATTTTTGGAGTTGTGTTTAATTGCAACCCTTCCTGTATTATACAGGGCCCCTGGTAGACCTAATTTGATTTTTATTTGATATTTCTTCTGCATTCATATCATTTGTATAATACATTTTTCATTACACAACAAAAATAATATATTACTGTTTTTTTTTTTTTTTTTTGGGGGGGAGGCCACAAATCATAGAGAAGAAAATATGGACTAAAAATATAATTCTTAACAAATATGATCTACTACCAAATTATTATAACATTCCAAATTTGCAGGACTGTCATCATAAGGAGATAGACTGCTTGAAAAAAAAACCATGACAACCCCGGATTAAGACTCATTAAATCAAAAATACATTTATAAAACAGATGGTAAATATTAGTTCATAATTCAAATAATGAAGATAGAGATGATAAGGATGAGGATGATGGTGAAAATGGTGAAGATGAAGGCCATGGAGAATGATGATGGTCATGGTGGAGATAATGGTGATAAAATCAAAGGAAGAAAGATTTCATGATAAACTTACATCCGTAGTCTTATACATGAGTTCATAGTACTGCCTAGCATGGTCCAAATCAGTCTCTCTTGACATGGTGATATTTGTCAGGTTTTGCTGTAGAATGAAGATATTCCGGCACCTGCAAGAAAAGGATTGAACATTAAACATTTTTTAGTTTTTTTGTCCTTCAAAATCTCAATTTCATAAAAATCAAATCCCATTCCAAATATATTCTGCAGTCCCATGACAAAAGGAACCGACTCTGATTTTTTTTTTTCAAAATTGACTTTTTTCTTAAATTGGGATATTTCTGTATGCTCTACATGATGTTAGAGAATTGGAGTGAAATAGCCCCCAATTTCTGATTTTTTAAACACAAACAATGCTATATATTTCTATCTAAATCAATGACACATTTTCCCCATTTAAAAAAAAATATATTCAACAGAGTTGCTTCTTTTTGTCATGGGACATTAGTATTGTAATTTCTGCCTTTGGTGGTTTTTCCTAAAGCTCCCTAAAATTTCTGTCAAGTGCTTTATAGAGACAGTGGTCCATTATCTTATGAACTAATAGGATAACACAATCTTACAGCCCCAAAACTTGGGGGTGGGGGGGGGGGCACTCGAGTCTATTGGTAAACCAGGGCATGACCAGAAAAATGTTTAAAAAGGGTAGTATTTTAGTGGTTGAGATGGTCTATTTATAACCTCTATGCTAAAACGCAAATAATTTTTAAAAGGGTTAAATGTTGTTTTGTTTGTTTTTTCTTTTTTTTAAACAATGTTGAAAATAAGAAGAAAAAGTTGTGTTTCCAGAAGTTGTATTAAATCATGTTCAGGGTACCCCCCCCCCCCCCATTGGCCTGAATTTTCATGTGATTGAAAATTCATTGATTATGAACATTTTTCATAGAGATGGCAATTACTTAGGGAGATAACTGTACACACAAATCATGTCAAAATACATGAAAAGGCAGTCATCTCTGACAAATGAAAAACACTTTCATTTAGAGGTAATTTAAAAATATGTGGTTACGTGTGTACAGTGTAATAGTTTAATGCGCTTTTATTTCGAACTGTATGTAGAAAAAATATAACATTTTCAATTAATTAAGGTAGTATAACAAGTAACCAGTAGGATGTTTCATAAAGCTATTCACAAGTTCATAATGACTATATGCTGGATTGGTGACCCTTTCTCAAACATCATTATACATCCCTAGGTAGCAAACCTAGTACCTAAGAACATGTTCCAGTCATTCGTAAGTCGTGTGTAACTATTCCAACACCATTGAAAATTAAGCATTCATATACCAAAAGAAACTAAGAAAAACAAATAATAAGAATAAAATGCAACATATATACAGCGCTTAATACAATGTTTTCAAGCACTGCATACTATCACCCCGGCTTAAGCATGGCTACTCTTATCGAGCGCTCGAGCATTCAAGAAATTTCTTCCTACCGGGTACCCATTTACTACACCTGGGTGGAGAGTGGCAAATGTAGATAAATGCCTTGCCAAAGGACGCAACTGCTGCGATGGGGTTTGAACCTGGGACCTTGTGGTACAAAGTATGGAGACTTATCCACTGAGCCACAACACCTCTACTCTAAAAAGAAGTGAAAGTTCAATGAAAATTGTTGGGATAACAACTTACATCTTCTTGATACCGTTCTCGTTAATTCTCTTGATGTACTGTGAGCTGTTGATAAGGAGATACATTACCAGATGACCCAACCCTTCAAACACGTACCTAGACAAGGAAACGGTCATAAAAATTAATGTTAATGTGTAATCAATTAAATGCCAAAGGTCAAATACAATGAACAGTTCATTCATTAATTTCATAATTATCAGCATAAACTTTTCTTCTTAATCATTCAATGAGCAATGCAAATCATCATCATCTTCAACATCATGATCATTTTAATCATCACTACTTTATCATCGTCTCAACCATCATTTTTGTCATCACCTTTGTCATCATCATCACTACAATTGTCTTTAAATTTAAATGCGACTGTAAGTCATGTTTCAACACTGACACAAACATGAGTTTTTTTGTAATTGATGACTACACAGCAAGCATCGCCAACGTGGTGATGTACATAACCAGTGGCATAGGTACGTTGTGATAAAGTGAAAAGTGGGGAGATGACACAATACATGTGGATCATTATACAAATGATGCACAGATGTAAGTGTATTGGTAGATTTTGTGAGTATAAGGTAACTCTGGAACTGTTAAACCCACGAGGTGCAGCCTCCTGGGCTTAGACTAGATTCCATAGTTACCGCATGCTCATTAGTGGTACCAATGCACAAACAAACCTGTGTATCATTTGTTTTATATAATGGTGGAATTTTGGGCAATTTTTTTTTTTTTTTACAACCATACATAAGTAATTACCGATGCATGGCTAGCCATCACTCAACACTCATATGTCAGCATTGCATGGGGGGGTACTCACTTAAACTTAGCTGGATGCAAACTGGTATGCAGTGCTTCCTCCAGACTGGTAAGATCCTTACTCAGTTTGATAACATTAGGGTCTGGATCCACGCTATCAACACTTGTAAAGAAACTTGACTGTAAAAAAATACAATGGAATATATTATCAATTGATGTCTGTATCCAATTTTCTCTTTGTACTGCATTAATATGAACATCCACTGTCTTTTTATACAGATCATTACCGTTACAACCGCCATCAGAAAAGCAGTGCATATGTGTCACTTTTGCGATGTAGGCGAGTCAAGAATGGAATATTTCAAATGATGTTCATCTTCCACAAATATACAAACATGACTTGAGCTCCTGTAAGAAATATTCAATTCTTTTTAAAAGAGGGGAAAGTAATACCATAAAACCATGTTACCATAAAACATTCATCAACCAGGTAGATAATAGTTCTTACTTGTTTAGTTACTGGCATTAGGAAGAAGAAACAGTGAAGTCTGACTTCCAGATGAAGAACCAACAGACATGTGTCAGCTAGGTCCTGGAACTCTTTGGCCAGACCAATCAGGGAATGTAAAAGACTCATATCCACTGGAGGTATTTCCTATGACAAAAAAAACAAAACACATACAATCACGTGTGTGTACAGTAATTTTACTATACTCAGATTTTCTTTTGTGTTAGAAATGTGAAGATACCATAAGGTCAAAAATTAGAACATAAATACTCTATTCAGGCCAAGACCTAATCTCTAGCTAGGCTATTTTGTTGTTTCTGTGACAATTTAAGGTAACCGGACCTACCAGGATTCTATTTATGCATTGTGTGAAATATCAAAGTATGAGAATTTATTATCTATTTCACTGAGAGTGTTTTTCAGGGTTGAAAATGAGACAGAGGTTAGCAAAATGGTCATTTTGTGATTTTGATACTATTTGGTCCTGATGGGTGTTTCATAAAGCTGTGAGTTACAAGCAATTTTACGAACAACTGGTGATCCTTTCTAGTGGTAAATGATAAACACCTAATCTTCATTGATGCTGAAGAGTGCCTAAGAAAGGATCACCAGTCGTTCGTAGAGTCGTTTGTAACTTGTGAACAGATTGATTTAACACCAGCCTCTAGCTCTTTTGCTAGACCAATGAATAAATGTAGCAGACTTTATACCCACCTAAGAGATTTCTTGTAATGCAAGTGTGATTTAAAGACCACCTGTATAAACGGGTCGTCTGTCTACAGATAAGAGTCCTCAAATTTGGTTTACCTTGAATAGTTTTTCCCATTTAACCAATTAATCAAACCAGCTTAAGCAATCACTTGTTATGAAGACCACAAATTGTGTTTGGAATAGTATTCCCTACTGAAACATGAAATGAACTGAATTCAGGGGCCGCGGAATGGTTTTCAAAATGGGGGAGGGGGGGGCTAAGCCAAGAATGGGGGCTGACCATGCAAAAAATCACAATCAGATTGTCATTTTTACATTTTTCTACATGGTTTTGGAAGAAAGTGGGGGGGGGGGGGCTGAAGCCCACCCAGTCCCCCTGTTCCGCGGCACCTGGAATTAAATTTATTGGAACATCATTAGCATCTGCCAATATTCTGTTCAACCCCCCCCAAAAAAAAAAAAACTTTTATAATACATAAAACATGCATTATTCAACATCCTTGAATATGCATCATGCATTGTTTTTTTACACTGAATTATCATTGATCATTCATCAACTTTATAAAAAGAAATAAACAAAAAAACAAGACCAAAGGCTGTAGACTTACCAACGATACCGAGCCTGGAACTGTGAGCGTGTTGAATCCCTGGCTGGGTAAAAGGCCGGCAAAGTTTCTTACCCGACAAGCAAACCATTCCTAAGAAGAGCATACAAAAACCATTAAATATAAAGCAAAGTCGTTGCAGCAAACAATTATTTCATGAGAAAGTCTTTAAAGTCAAGGTTAATTGCCATCATATTTTTATAGATAGGCCTATATATCTGTTACATTGAAATAAACTTATCTTCGTGAAATCATGAAATCTTACCTGAAAACCGATAATTTTGATGATCACTAACACAAAAAGGCACATGTGGGACAGTGTATTTACATTGCTTGGAAAAATACCCGACATATTTTATGGAATTCTGTGCTTATTTTGCTCATTTCTCAGCAATTACATATTTTTTCCCCAGAGCCATTTGACACATATTTTTTTATTTATAGACACAAACACTTAGGTGGTAATTTTATTGGATTCTGTTCGAACTCATTTTGAGATCGTTACCACAACTTGCATTTATCATTGACAATAGTTATACTGCATACAAATATATGCATTCCTGCATACAAGATCCAAATCAAATTTGATAGTCATAACACCAAACCTTGATGTACCAATCAAATTGTCCCTTATTGATAATTTTCAATGTTCTTGTCCTTCCTTACAATCAGGGCCCCGTCGCATAAAGCTTAGCAATCGTTGCAGAAGAATATCTTTACGATTGATTGCATTGACCACAATGTACATCAAACGTGAAAATCAAGCGTATGATCAATCACTAACCTTCGTGTTACAGGCCCCAGGTGAGCCAATAAACCAACACTATAATGCAATAAAAGTAATTTCTAAAAAATCTGCTCTGTGGTGCCAAGTATGGTACTTGCACACTTGTGTATATATAGCTGATTTGACCTAAAATGAAAGCTATATTTGAAATAAGTAAGGAAATTGTAATATATACCTAATTCAAATATTAGAAAGCACATGACATTTTTTTTCACTTACCAGACTTTCATGAAGATTGGCAAGTAATCGCAGAGAACCTAGATCGGTCAGCACTTCATGTGTCTGGAGAAGCTTGTCTCCTAAGTTTGTCACCAGTAATTCAGACTCCTGAATATAAGTACAGATTTTTCAGAGATGCATTTAAACCCATCTCTTTCATAGTTTGAAGTCTTAATATTATATAATTCCATTTAATTACCCTGAGCCATCATATATCATCAGTGATTTTACGAACCGGCTCAATCCTAATTTTTTGTCAAATTTTCAAAATCATTTTGTTTGCATATTCTGAAAGCCCTGTGTCGCTAAAAAACAAGGTGCATGATACACATGATTTTACAAAGTGACCTTAACCTCAGTTTCTTAAATGCATACCTGCGCTTCATTTCAAATACTGAAAATTTAAATCTACATGTGAACAAAATTTTGTATATTATAAAAGAATAGAATGTATGCTTTGAATTGGTATGAATAATTGATCTGGTTTCTTTCAAAGCACAAAGTTATGAGCGTCTGAAAAACCTCCAAGCTTTGAACTCGATTATCTGGAAATCACGTTTTGGAGACCAGCAAAGGTTTGAGCCAAATCACTCATGATATGAAGGATTGAGGTCTATGGTAAACATGTTATAGCAAAATAATTCAGTCTACTACGGATCAATTCACTGTAAGTGCTTTGGCCTAATTGGGAAAAGTAATAATAATAAGTATTGTTAAAAGAAGAATGTGTTAGAGAATAGTTTACTACATGGGTTTGATTGATGTCTTCATTTTCACAGAAAAATTAAATGCAAAGTTAAGACAGTGTAACTACTTTATGTAGTAGTATTGCAAAATAAGAATTTTGATAATAATTACCATGATACTACAAATTTATAAGAACAGGTAATGATTTATTTGCTCCTTTGTATACACTGATAAAAACCTTAATTTCAAGTTAGATAGAAATATTACAGTAGTGCATTTGAAAAGATACATCAATTAATATTAAAAATAATATATATAGCATTTAGTATGAGCCTTTTTTCTACTTTCCCATTCAGAAATATGTTGAGAATAGATATGTCTTAAGGTTGGCTTTGAATGACTCTATAGACTTGGCATTGCATATTGTTGAAGAGAGTGCATTCCACAAAGTGGGAGTACTATCAGCACAAGCTTTTTCACCAAACAAGCATTTACTGTATGATTTGTCAACAGCCCAGTTCCCGAAATGCTATAATTATCCAATTATATCAATGAGTACCTGGCAGGAATAATTCTTTGAATGCACTGTGCGCTGGATCTAAGCCAGGGTAGTTATAAAAGCGCACCTCAGAATAGAATTTATCTAGATAGATGGCGCTATATTAAAGCCTATGATCATAATCACCATTACATGCTATCTCACTAATTCACCTTTTCGTTTCTCTCTCGGATATCTTCAATGGTTTCTGGAACCTGATCGATGGAGTCTTTATCAGCTTTTCTCTCTTCCTGGAGGTTGAGCCAGTTGGGTAGGTAGCGTAGACATTGGTTGATACCGGTATCCTTCACCCACGAAGCACTGAAGATTCTCTTGTCTTCTGATTCCGGTTGAACCAGGCCTGAACATTTTCGAAAAAAAAAATCATCCTGTAGCTGAGGAGGCCAAGGTCCTGTTACATGTTGGCTTACAACTATGGCAACTTTTGCATTATTGTAACTACATACATGGAAACCTTGATTGCTATTGGAGGCATAGCCCTCTTACAAAAGAAGTTGCAATGTCCTACAGGAGCATTTCATCAACATCTTTCATCCAATGAGTTGTCAAGATCTGACAACTCTCCTTGATTCTGATTGGCTGAGTGGCACAGATGTCTATTATCTATGGTATCTGATGGATGAAACAAGACTAGTCGGATAAAACATTTAATACATCCTTCCAAGAAACGCTCCCCGGGAATAAGTTGATCTGTGTTGGCCATTTGTATCAATAATAGTTGCCTTGAAAGGGGAAATATTTTATTGGTCTCTTGACGATATTTCTTTCTTACCTCTGTAAGTTGCATAACAGGTCTCCTTGTAATCCTGTAGGATGGTGCACAACATCTGAAGGAACTGGTCAGCATACGACGGCAAGTCGGTGGTCAGTTGCCGGAGCGAGGACACGGCCTTGTCCATGGTAACCACTGCTTGAAGTAAAGGACAGGGGGCGCCCAAGGTCTTCTGGGTCTGCATGTCCACCAGCGACTTCAGGGATTCACTTCCTGTAGGGTCAACAGTGTTACGGTAGATTATCGGTGGTTATCAGATTTGAATCTTTTAAGGGGAACATTGCACTTTGTGAGCAGCTGATTTTAAAAAAATCTTAAACTAAGATGAAACATATGTATGAGTGCTTGTATTTGCCCTCGAAATCCCAGAAACACGCCGCAATTTTACTAGCAATTTATTATCCTGATTTTTCTCTGAGACACGTTTAGCTTATGTCCAGTTTTCTCTAATTCAAACAGTCTGTTGGCTGTATTGACTGCCTTCTGTTGTATGTAACTCCTACGCACACACTATTATTAGCTACACTGTACATTCAGGGTACATATCATTAGGGGTCATCATCATCATCCTTATCACCCCCACCAAGTATTCTGACTTCTGACACTTTAAACTTAATATGATACATGGAATCGAGGTAAGAAAAACATGTTTACTGTGTTCTTTTTAATTATAAATTTGATCAATTTTACACCAACAAGTGTTCCGAAATCACATCTGGTCACGCTAAACTTTTCTTCATAAAGTCCAGACTCCAATGGAAGTTATTTTGACAAACCTTTGGTAGCAGCTTGAAGATCTTCCTCAATGTCACCTTGAAGATATCCTAAGAAGATTTCCTTCACAAAGTCACTTACAAAATGATGTAATGTGCAATGGTTTCTGAAATATCAATGTAAAAATCAAATCATGTTATCATTTTTCAGTGTTCAATTTTATAATCTAGAAAATAAAGTTATACCCAAGCTTGATGTAAATACATAATTGTCAGAGAAATCATGTTTAAAAGGGTTACATTATAATAATAACTATGATAATAATGTTAGATTTATTAAGCACAGAATAATTCATACTTAATTACAGTAGGAAATTATATCCATGAAATTCGTTCCTCCATCCATTCATTTCATAAACATCAAATTATCATCATCATCATCATCACAATCACCATCACCATCATCATCACCATCATCATCATCATCATAATCATCATTACATGTAGCATCATCATCATCATCATCATCATCACTAGCACCTTCACCATCAATCATCACCATTAATTGTGTATTAGCTACAAAACAACATCGTTATTTACCCAGCCAGGCAGCTTTCTCAATTTTAATATTTTCTAAACGAATATTCATTCAACTCACCCATTTGTGACATTCATAGAAGCCTCAATATCCTTGATGAATCTATTGAGTGGTTTAAAGATGATGGTGATGTTCTTGATACTAGGCTTACAAACCATCTGCGTCTGCTCGCTCGTCTCATCCTCCGCTAACACTTGACCATCCTATGATAATAGACAATCCATGTTACATTATAGCATGAAATACACTTCGTGTCATAATTTCATATTACTTGTATAATTAAACTGGAATTCGATTCCCAACATAAATTGGATTTGGTTCCAACTGGGGGATGCTACTGAATCTTTATGTTTAATTTTTACATTTTGATTTTTTATGTTGCACAAAAGGCACAAGCTCCTCATTAAATAAGAACATGTTGGAAGAGCGTTGTGGCCGAGTGGATAAGTCTCCCGACCTCTCAAACAGAGGATTGTGGGTCCCAGCCATTTTCCTTTGGCAAGAAATTAATTTACAATGTGCAGCACTCAACCCAGGTGAGGTCAATGGGTACTGGCAGGAAGCAATTCCTCAAAAAGATGTGAGAAACGCAGTTGGTAGCCAAGCTTAGCAGGGGTAATATAGGAGTGCCTTGGGCACCTAACAAGGCGTATATGTGCGCTATACAAATCCTATACCATTATCATTATTGTTATCAACAGAAGAGATGAATGGGTGTTGGTCTATTGGGCATATCAGTTTTTCATATATTTATTTATTTTTGTACAATATGCCAGTAACAATGAAATAAGCTGCTACAGAAAGGATGGATATGTGCCACTCTCAAGCAGACTTTGCTCCTGTCTGACACTACTTACCGAGCCATAAAACTCTTGTTTCTGCTCTCTCATATAGTTTGTCATACTAATAGCATGGGATGACATATCAAAGCGGAATAGAGGAACCTTTCTCTGTCTAACTTGCTTTCGTCTGCTGAAATACGTATTCAGATCACTGTAAGAGGGAGAAGGCATAAAGATATATGAGTTCATAAAAATAAAGTTCATAAACTTTATTTCTACATCTGTACAGAAAAGATGTCAATGACACAATTACAATAGGAAATCAGAATTCAAAGCATATTAAAAAATGAATATGAAAAATACTTTGATCATATAAGAACCTCCTAAATCATTACAAAAGACAACACAGAAAAAAACATTTTGTCAGGGTGAACTTCCCCTTTAATGCCTTTAGTTTGGGAATGAATAAAATGGTCTTTACCATAATAACAGGGCTCCACACTAACCCTTTTTTTTCTACTGGTCCAGTTTTTCAATTTTTTACTGGTCCGAACCTAAAATTTACTGGTCCCCAAAATAAAGGAAATCATAAAGACTTGGGTTTTTTGCTGTCTTTTATTGCTTTTATTGCCCCCCCCCAATACTAATAAACGATAAACACATACACACACGCAACATTATTTAGAACCATTTCTCAAACCATTTTTATTATTTACTAAAGAGCAGAAAATATCATTTATATTAGTTTGATATATTTTTTACTGGTCATGTCAGACCAGTATATCTGGCTATTTCTGAAAAGTTACTGGCCCGACAGCAAATTTTACTGGTCTGGGACCGTCGGACCAGTGCCAGTGTCGCGCGCTATTAATAATGAATTACGAATTTTCACAATATTACAGAAATCAAATCGATTCAGAATTTCACAATATTACAGAAATAGACTATTAACTCTCGGCTCTCTTACCTAGCACTGACTTCAGTGAATGCTGAAGTGGCTTGCTGGGCTGTAGCTGTTACATTCCTAACATCAAGGTAACTACTCAGGATCATTTGAAGCTGAATGATAAAAAAGAAAAAAGAAAACACCATCAGTGATATATGCTTACCGCTTTGATGATTTAGACAGATGTATACATGTAAATCTCTGGTTTAACTACATGTAAAGGTAGACTGAAGATCATTTCATCAATATTTTTATTTGTCAGATCTGACAACTCCCTTGATTTTGATTGGCTGAAAAGCACTGTGTCTATGGTAACTATCAGATAAAACGGGCCAAGTCAGATAAAATGTCCAACAAGTCCTTTCATGAAATGTTCCCCAGAATTTTTTAAAAATAATTCTTTCTTGTTACTTTTCACAAAAGAAGTCTGAAAATGTTTTATATGAAAGTTACTGTTATCAACTTTAAAACAAGTTTCCTAGTATCAATAATTAAGATCAACTTCAACACTTTACTGGAAGACTTTAGTAACAAGATTCTCTTGTTACATCAAATTCTTGTTCCTCAAATTGCATATATGTTTTGTACTACTTTGTATTTTTGTTTTCAACAGAATATTGGCAGATGCCAATAATGTACCAATAAATTCAATTCAGTTCAATTTAATTCAATTTACAATTTCAGCTCAAAGTTTTAAAACTTGATCAATGTTCATGTTAATCTTTATTAAAAGCAAGAGTTAAGACTACATGTATGTTAGGTGGCATAAAATAATGAACAAAAAGAAATGAATTTACCTGCGTCTGTATCTTTGACCAGATATCCCCCATGGTGTAGAGCTGAACATCTCCACTCGTCTAGAGAGAAAAAGAGAGAGAACTGACAATTCTAACATCCAAGCATAAAACAAGGCGCTATTGTCCATAACTTCTGACACTGAATTATAACTAAAATGACATATCATACCATAACTGCAAAGTATGCATATCTTGCCCTTGCTAATTAAGCTGGCAAGATAGGCTAAATGATATTACAAACTTTATTGTCCATGGAAACATATGATTTAAGTGGCTGGGGTGAACTTCAATGCATTAGAATGCTGAACAGAGAAAAAAGGTCAATACAATAAAATTCAAAAGATTATCAAACATATTCTTGAAGCAGAAAACTAGGGAAGGTAGAATTAGAAAAGAGGATATTTACTATGAATTATTTCCCGTAGAGCAATTACAGAAAAGGGAAAAAGTTTAGGGATAGGACTTGGAAATGAAGACAAAGAACAAAAATAATGAGCAAGTAGTACTAGTAATTAAGCTTTTAAATCCAGAGTAGTCCCTGATTTCAGGAGTGGTCATATTTAGCTCTCTTCGCAAGTGAAATAGTTTGGTCACTTGAAAATGGTAACATATTAACGTGTATTTTTGGGGGGAAAAGTTGAGAAAACAACAAAATCACTGATGAACTATCTTTACATTATTTTGAGAATCTTAAGACTTTTAAAATGTGTTTTTGACTATTTTTCATCATCTATCTATTGGAAGAATGTTACATAGTTGTAACGATGAAGTTATTTTTTTATGCATATGATGCGCATGTTCAGTAATACAATCATTCACTATAAATGGGGCCATACCAATGCGTAAAGTACTACACGTGCAATGCAATACACACACAAGCAATAGAAAAAGTGAGTAACTTTGTGCGCACACTTGATGTTTTGACCTTTTGAGGTACTTTCTTGTTTTTTTTACTCATAAGAGTGCATTGTAGCTCAATTCACCTATTGAAATTGACGGCTCAAATACGCTTGAATTTTGAACTTACACTTGCTGAACTCCTTTTGTCAAGGTAAGGCATCTCCTTTCCTCTTCCACTTACCGTTATCCTCTGTAGAGCACCTAGGACACACATGTGAGCCGATGCTACGCACTTGAACCTCTCAAAGATTAGATCTAGGAGTTCTTCTAGGAGTTTGGGTTGGTTCTGCTGCATGATGTTCTCTCCTCGCTGCTTCGCGCTTCAAGAAACACAAGCAATTCACATCAATTATTGAATATTTATATGGATGATCACTTGTGATGTGCCCATCCCAAATGCCATACAAATTAATTCAGAGGGGTGTTTCTCAAAGATTTAAGTATGACTTAAGAGTAGCACTTAAATGCCTCGTTGTGTGTGGTATAAAAGACATAACTGCATTGGTCAGATCATGCCAAGAGAGGATGCGCACTACTGGGTCTTTGATCAATGAGAATGTGCGTTGCATATCTTGTATGCGTCAAAATTTAAGTGCGACTCTAAGTCATACTTAAATCTTTGTGAAACACCCCCTGATATCATTTTAAACATTTCTGCACTTATCGTTGCAATGCCCATTTTTCACAGACTGAAAATTGTCAATTGCCGGGTTACAATAGCAATATTATTCTCAGCCAATCAAAACCAAGGCCTTCATTGAAAATTTATGTGAATGACAACCTTCATGAAATAGAGCTGAAGGGTCCATTTATAGACCTGGGTGGCATTTCATAAAGCTGTTTGCAGAGTTACACACAAAGTTATGCACAAATAATATGCACAAAGTTAGGCATACAATAATGTGCAGTTTTATGCACAATGTTAGGCATGACTTAAACATGTTCTTAGGTACTGAAGTCAGCTACATACAAATACATGTATTTCTTCCAGCACGAGAAAGTTTTACCTGTCTTGCATAATGTCATATTTAACTTATGAACAACTTTCTGAAAACGGCCCCCTGGGGATACATGAACATTATAGTCTGAGGCAAGGTCACATAAGAGGATGGAATTAATAAGCATCCTAGGTATTCTTGCATTGCAGATTACCAGAATTGAAATACAACAGAACAAATACATAAGAAAATTTTACCCATACCAACTAAGGTATAAAGAGGTTCAACTAAGACATACATGTACCACATCGGATAAAATTTCCTCAAAGTCAAATATACCTTGAATACAGAACTTACTTATCAGCAACGTCTGCTGTTGACTTGTGAACAATCTTTGCAAGCTCGGACTGTACTTCACCCTTGATTGCCTGGGTAAAATAAAAGACAAATCAAAATGGCAGAATGAATCTTTGGTTCCTCCCAAAATGCCCAAGGCATCTACACAGATAAGGCCTGGTGACTGTGGCTTTACCCAAACACTGATCCTTGCTTTCATGAAGCCCATTCGCAAATTCTAACATATCACTTTTATCCATTGCCCATCCTTATCACAGAGTGAAAGAGAGATAAAAGTATTCATATTATTTACATAGTTAAGAAGCCCTTTATTATTATAGCACAATCGGTGTTTATGCAATATTTATTTTCTACTTGCTTTATACAAATTTTTCTGCTCGAAATTGGACCAGCCTCTACAATAGAAACAGCCATTCTCCCATCAGAAGAATGATGCTACCTTGTCAGTGTCATATTTTCTGTGTTGTTGTGTAGTGGTTCACTCACTATACAATTAATCCAAGGTTTGAAGGTTCAAATCCCACACAGCGCTAAAGCCCTTTTGCAATACACTTATCCATGTTTATCACTCTCCACCCAGGTATTAAATAGGTACCCGGGAGGATGTGAATGTCAATGCAACCAGACTGGCATGTGTGCACCAGTAACAAAACAGTTGCCTGGACAGGATGCTCCCCAGGGAGTGGAAAGGGTGCTTTTTATGAGTTAAACAATGATGGATCCAATAACCCAGGTGATAATAATAATTATATGTAAAGTGCTTAGAAAAGGAGAGTAGTATATAAAAAGAACTATAATGATCATTATTATTATCCTCAATATGTCCAATGAACTGGAATATCTTTTCCTGATGACTTAAGGACGTTCCACAGTAAAAGTGAAATCCATGTCATTTTCACCAAACTTTGCACATAGATACTTTAGAACCTTGGTATTCGAAATATGCAAAAATTAACATAGGTCCATGTGCTTGATTTTTTGCTATAGAGCTTCAAAGTTCACCCAAATTGATGTTCTTAAGAATTGCGCATTCAAAAGAATTTGTCATTTTTAGACCGCCCAAGATTACTACAATGAGGTTAAACCTTTATTACTCAGTCAAAATACATGAAAAGGTCATCAAATTTCGCAAGAGAGTTAATAACTGTATCGTTAGAATGGAGAATCTATTTAGAGTGCTATTTGTTTGCAATTTTTAGTTTAACAGCACTGTCAGTTCTTAAAAATGGCGTAAAAGATAACAAAATCCCAATCTAAAAAATGTAAAATGTCAGTAACAAACTACAAACGTACAATAAATGCTGCACTTTATTCAAAATCCATGTCATTTTCACCAAACTTTGCCGAGTTGTAGAGGAAGGTATACCTAAGAGGTACAAACATTAAAATATAGGGGTTCATGTGCTTGTTTTTAAACTATCAGCATTTTTATTAGAGCAAATGTGCTTGTTAAGACACCAAAAATGCGCCGAATGCTTAGTATCTATGTGAAGAATAAATCAAAACCACTCTACCATTTATTCAAACTCGGGGTAATATTCGTGATTCTTGGCAGCACTGCAGAGTAAAGTATTTTGAAATTGTAGAGAATATTTTTTTGAATGGTCCATGGAATAATTCAATTTTTTAGCTTCATGAAATAACGCATCGGATCTGCAGTTAAAGTGCAGAAGATGAGAAAAATCAGCTCATACCCGCAGCTAATTAATCACCTGTTCATCCATTGTGACGTCAGCGCGCAGAGTGTAAACTATGCGCAGATCATAATGCGCACAAACATAACTGTGGAACGTCCTTAAATGGTAAAACTACTGGCATAGCATTTTACCTCAACAGCCTCTGGTATTCTCTTCAGTAATGACAGTGATTCCACCAAGATGGCGATGTAATGATCTACATTGGTCTCGGGATCCAATGTCAGGTCTTCTGTGATGGGTCGATTCTCCTCGTCAGAGCTATCGCTCAACATAGGTGATTCTACAAGGGTTATATGAACAGATAAGAAATATATGAGGAGGATTCTTTTGTATTACGTCTTGTCGTTCAAATTCTAACCAAGGCGTGTTTTCCTTCAGCAAGAAATTACCCACATTGAGCTACACTCAACCCAGGTGAGGTGAATGGGATACCCGGCAGGAATAATTCCCCGAATTTATCAAGCACCTTCAGCAGCTGGAGCTAAAGTCGGGGTAATATATTTCTGTTTGTGGTAACTCCCGCAGGAACTCGGCAGGACAGCATTTTGCTGGTAAACGCCAAACTGGTTTATAACCAATTACCTATGAAACATTTTATGTCTAGGTTTATCAGTCATAGTGGCTGACGTTATAGACGACAGATATCACTCTCGGGCCTATCAAAGTGGAGACAATGGCCGAATTGGGATTCGAACTCACAACCTTGCGATTATGTGTCCAATGCTCTAACCACTAGACCATATAGTGCGCCATTGAATACGCAATGAGGTAATCGGCACCTTATAATGCTATATATTATTATTATTAGTTAATCATCCAGTATTTTCTATGATAACATCAAATAGAAAAATATCAACAGTATCGGCATTCATTTCCTCTCTCAAATAGCGTGGCAGTAACACTGCACGAGCTTTCATATGGTATTGGGGTGATTTTCTACCATTAGCAGAAGACAGTTTTACATTTTGATGAACTTATTTTGCATACAGGTATATCAAAATTGGGGGGAATGCATACTTCTTGGTGTTTTTGAGGCTGCCTTCCTGGCTGATCCTGCCATCTCTATGAGGGCTTGTTTCCTTGAAAGCTTGGGCGATGCGTCTCCTCCGATCCCACCCGATCCTCGGAGGGATCCGCCGCGGTTGAAGTTCGTTTGGAATGTGGTGGCTGATTTCTCATAAAGGTGATCCCTGAGTTCCATGAGAAGTGTTGTGTTGAGTTGCTGAATAATTTAAAGTGATGGAGGTGATATAGAATGTATTGTACAGAAGGACATGCAGTACAACCCTCTCTTCTGACTATTATTGATGATTATCATCATCGAACACCAAAAACGGGTTAGCTGACATCTTCTGGATTCTAAAAAGCTACTTTGAGGTGAAATCAACGGGTACACGTAATAATTAGGGGCTCCAATCTGAATACTCTACTTCCAGCTTTATACATCACTGTTTTGTTTTTCTTTAATACATGTACTTCTCAACATACATGTAAATTCTAAACATCTTGTGACTGGACTACTATTTACTAGTGCTGGGCGATATTTCCATATTATCAAAATTATGCAACGTTGAAAAAGTTATGAATATTCAATAATGGTTTTCATGATTGATAAATCATGGTAAAACGCTGTCACCAAAATAATGTTGATCATGAAAAGATCACAATTTTATTGACCAAAAATGCTGCTCTGTATTGTTTAAAACCAACTCAGAACTTAATTTGGTACCCAAATGCCTGCTTTTCATGGACAAGCAATGTAAATAGCTTTACTTTAATTTTCCCCGTCCCTGCTCTCACAGAATTGCAGCTCCATAATGAGTGAATTTCATACTCGGCGATATATTGTGTTATCGGGGATGTTTTGCTGGCGATAATCGACGAACAATGAAATCAAATATTGACCTGATGCCTGTAACATAAAGCTTTAATAGCAATGATCGTAGAACATTTTTCCATGATTGATTGCATTGAATACAATGTACAATCAATAGTGTACGATTAATCGCTAAACCTCTGTGTTACAGGCCCTTGCACTACTATCCACATAATCCACTTACATCTTTCCTGGCAAACATCTCTATCCTGGTCTCACTGAGGGCCTCGACCCCCTTGAGGTCCCCATCCAACTGACCCATGGTCTTGGTCAAGAGCTCGGTGGCATGAAGGTAGTGTTTGTTGGCTAGGAATGTGGCAAGACGGGTGGATACACTCTTTACGTCTTCACTACAAATCAAAGAATAAAAAAAAGAAACTTGTATTGAGGAAGAACAGACAAAGAATGAGACAAAATAGCCCTAAAGGTCACTGCTAAATTGACCCATGGTCTTGGTCAAGAGTTTAGTTGCACAAAGGTACTACTTATTGGCTAGGAATGTGGCGAGAAGAGTTGATACACTCTTTCCATTTTGACTATAAATACACGAAGCAGGAAAGATATGTTGTTTGATATTCTGATGGTTTGGATAAACATGACGGTCACCAAAACTATGAATATCTTTCAAAGAAGAAAAGCAAATCAATACCGACCCCTTTAATACACAAAAAATGGCAATAACACTTGTCAAAATTATTCTTAAAGTGATAATAACTGCAGTTTTAGTTTTCTTTTTTCTACTGATTTAACTGTCAATGTTGTCTTGAAAGACAGCAGTGCTCATCAATGGCTTTATCTTGGATTCAACTGATAGACAGCACTGCTATTGGCAGTGACGTATCATGTTTCCTATATGAATTCATAAGGAAAATACAACATCCTCAGGATGTGGCTGTCTGATCAAAGAAATGCATCAAGAAATTGTCTGAGATAAGTCGGCGAGCTATCCCCAAATGAATTCTGGATAGATCCATCTCTAACATACGGCATAGGGTTGGCTTGCATTCAGCATTGACAGATGTGACCCGAGGTTATGACAAGCATCGAGATGACATTTCTTCTTATTCTCAATAAAGAGAAATATTTAACCAGTAGCAATTGGAAATGGGTGGTGCCTGTACAAAACCTATGAGGTCTGCAAAATGACCCCACACTTTTGTAAGAATGGAACGTTTAAAAGGTGAAACTCTAATCACATTACCGGTATTGCCCCCTTTTACGCTTTCAACGGATCTTTATCGACTACAACCTCAGTACATTAGGTAGCGCTTTGATTTTTCTGTTAAACATAACATGCACAAAAACACATTGTAAGTTTTTTTCTTGAACCACTGTAAGCCAATGCAACGATTAATATCTCTATACAAAATCAATCACTCAAATGAATCATCCAATAATTTGACGCCATTAAACGTCATGAATGCCTGCTGTTCAATTACAAGATCTCTGACCGAGCCAAGTTCAGAGCAGAAAGTTTGGCAAAAAGACAAAAATATGGAATGTGATGCATTAAGAACGGAACTCTGTTATACCCCTCCCAAGCAATTTGTTTTTAAGGCATGTCCAAGTTTACAAGGTTACTTGAAGTACACTCTGAATGTAGCTGCAGTACTTAGCATTTTAGCTGGCACTGACAGAGATGCCAACCTAAAGGGATGGTTGTCAGGAAAATTTACCATATTTGTCAGGAACAAATGGGAGTTTCTCAGGAACATCCCGCGAAGTAGCATCGTTTATACGCTCAACCACCCAATGATTACATGTACATGTACATGTGTACAGTCAATCGCCATTGACATTGTGCATGCATGAACCCCGGCTTGCACTCCGCACTTCGCTGTGTATTCAGCAGCAGCGCGCGGAGGCGCTTGCAATAGAAATCTCAGTAGAGAAACTCCCGTTGGTTTACCGTTGGCCACACACACGCTGCATGCACGATACATGTATACACAATACACGCATATACATGCACAATACACGCATATATACACATGCACAGCAAAGCAATACATAATACGCATGTATTGTAGTTGTTTTTTCCGTAACCTTTTTATTGTTGCCGTAACACCGTAATTGGAGGAATAAAATCGGAACAAATACGGCGAATCCGTAACGGTTGGCATCTCTGCACTGAACACAGAAATGGGTATATGGGAACACACAGATGTGGCACGAAATATTTGTCCTAGTTTCAACCATTTCGGCTTGTTCTTATCACATTTTCCATCCATGGGGACAGACATTTAAACAAAAAAAAATTAAAAACTTTTCTAAGGATATCTTTTAATCAAACCCTTTCATAAAGCTGTTCATATAAGTTTAATGACCCTTTGCATGACTCGTGACCGTTTTTTTCTGCTAGATTATTCTTGACAGCTGATTTGGCACCTAATAAATAATAATAATAATATAGGGTATTTATATTGCGCACATATCCACCTTGTTAGGTGCTCAAGGCGCTCCTATATTACCCGGCTATGCTAGGCGTTCATAGCGCACACAGCTTTTTAAGGAATTACTTCCTACTGGTACCCATTTACCTCACCTGGGTTGAGTGCAGCACACTGTGGATCAGTTTCTTGCTGAAGGAAATTACGCTATGGCTGGGATTCGAACCCAGCCATAAAATGTTTCAGTCATGTGTATTGTTGTGTAAACTATTAGCATTGCGTAAAGTCATAGTTAAAAAAAAACAGCTTTATGAAACATCCATCTGAACCCCATATCATGAAGGTTAGCTATTAATCGCTAATTTGAAAGAGCAATTCTGATTGGTTCCTAGTCAGTCTTCTGAGCAAAATACCCATGAAACGATGGTCTTGATAGGCCATTTCATTTAGTGATTTAATCTCTAACCTTTGCGTTGAGGGGCACAGGACACTAAAAATAAAAAGAGTTTATCTACTTCTAACTTCCTGTATATGTATGTCATTGACTTACATACAGTTATATTATAATAATAAAGTAATTCTAATTTCATAATCAAATATACTTTTTCTTTAATATGTAAATCAGCCCTGTACTAATTCTCTTAATTTTCATCATAACTCATTTTTGTATCCAGCTCCCAAATTACGAGACGCTTCCCCGGTAAGATAAGCATTGAAAATTGCTAATACAACAAGAATGTTACCCTCTTTGCTTAACAATACTTGAGTGAACCAATTTAGATATAATGAAGAAATCCTCTTGCTAAATTGATGACACAACTTTGTGGTAATGGATATTTGACATTCACGAGCAATGTTACAAGCATGAAGGAAATTGTCCAATATTCAAAGGCATTTAAGAATGGAGTAGCAGCAAAACATTATTTCATGAGAAAGTCTTTAAAACCAAGGATATTGTCACCATATTATTATAGATCTGGTACATTAATTTAAACTTAAAGCTTATCTTTAGTTTTGGTAACGGTTGGGCTTCAAACTCACGACCCCCCCCCCCTATTTTTCAAAGGCATTAGTCAGTTTTTCACCAAACCACAATGCTCCATGCTTTTATCAAAAAGTATGTACAGTATCTATATAAATTATAGACCTCCTGAGAAGGCATAGTACTTTCAAGAGATCATAAGAATTAGCTGGAGGGTTTACAAGCCACAATCCAAAGGAAATCATTAATTCAGTCAAAGTATCTGGTAATGTTCCAAGAATTCCTTGAGTTTGTATCTAAAGATTTTTGCTTAATTTTTTTTTTTTAATGACGGGTAAATATGATGTACACTGTATATACTGCATGTTACCCAATTTGAATTTAATACATGGATGAATTGATGGATGTAAAACTATCTTAATTCTGGACTTCTATAGTGGGTTTGCATTTCAATATCAATGATCCCTAACATCATAAATGGCTTTTATTTAGTAATATTTTGGTTTAAAAATCTACTATAAAAGGCCTTTTTATTTCAAGCAATAATTTTTTTTTCATGTTTTTCTTTTCTAACCATCAAGGTGACTACAATTTTTAGGCCATTGACGTTATTTTTTAAATGTGTCACTTCCTCCATGAGGAAGAAGGGTAGAGCAGAAGAGAAAAGTGAAAATACAGTGATACATGTAGATTAGGGACCTGTACATTAAATGATAAAATCAAAATCTGAACCAATATTTTGTGGATATTTTGTGCCTCTCAAAGGGGGGGGGGGGGAGGCACGGACCAGACGGCCCCCACCTGGATCGCCACTGATTAGGCTGAATTCTTTGACTGACCATAAACAATCAGTCACAGAAATTAAGACTATTAACAATTAACAAGCGCTATAAAGCTCTATGTTACGGGAGCCCAGATAGTACTTATGAACTCCATGTACCATATGTTTTCAATACAGATATTACGTCATGCATTGCGTCAATCTCTCTCACTGCTAGCTGTCAGCACTTGTCCATGATCGCTGACACAATACAATCGGGATATGTTTCCTTCCCCCTCAACTGGAATGAAAAGGGGGATATTCCCAATCAGTTTCTCTGCATTGCACCTGTTAAAAATGTACATATGCAATGCTCTTTAAAGGTTTTGTACTCTGTAGATCTAGTTTTGTCAGAGGAGTCTGAAAATTATGGTAACATTACAGTCAGATACAGTGTACTGCAGCGAACTGCAAATAAGTTTCATCAACATTTGTGGTCTGACATTTATCAGATCTGACAACTTTCCTTGATTCTGATTGGCTGAAGAGCACAGCCGTCCATTTGTTACTATGATAGCTGTCAGATAATTTTTTCGGAAAAACATCAAACATCAAGTCTTTTCACGAGACGCTCCCCAATTCATTCAACCCATTAGCCATTTCAGAGCCCTGTAGCCAGGGGTTTCAATAAGGAGTTTTAATTCTTTCTCTTTCTTGGCTGAAAAACTTGACAAGCAAAAAAGAAAAAAAAAAGGTCATCATTGGTATTTCATTCACGAGAACCTCTTTCTCTCCTCTATCTTTCTTGCTTTGGAAAATTTAGGGCTTTGATCGAATCCCCTGAACCCCCCCCCCCCCCTTTGCTACGGGCTTGTTTCACATAGTCAATGGTCAGAATACATGTATGCCCATTTTCTCGTTTGGACGCTTGGTTCAAGGATATCGCAAGCACCTTGCAACCAAAATCAATCAAATTTTAGGTCTAAAAATCAATTACATGTCTTATGTAACCAATTGCTAATTCCCAAATGTTACTTGACAAGTAATTCCCAGCCATGGCATGTTTTCCTTCAGCAAGAAGTTAACCCACGTTGTGCTGTACTCAACCCGGGTGAGGTGAATGGGTACCTTGTAGGAAGCTATTCCTTGAATGCTTGAGCACCCAAATGTACATGGCAGCTTGGCTATAGCTGGGGTGATAATATGATACCAAGTTTGCACAGTAGAGTACATTAATTTAGTAACTGCACAAAATAAACTGTCCATATTATCATTAAAAAAAAACGAAATAAGATTATCCATAATTATTTAGCACTATGGCTTCATATAGAATTAGAAAATCCCTATTTTTCACAAACCAACTTACATCTGATCAAGGAGTGCTAGGACCTGCTTCTGTTCGATCCCCTCCAGCCATAGCTTGCGTAGCTCGTCCCTTCTGCAGTGGAGGAGTTCCTTGCAGGATAGAAGGTCCGCCTTGACGACCTTGGTCCTCTCCCTCGCATTCTTGATCCGCCCTGAGATGCTGCTGTATGCTTGGATGGTTTTGGTGAGGGTGTCATAGTTTACTGCGAAATCAAGATGGAGGATGAAGAAATTATTATTTTAAAGATGAAGGACAAATAGTGTACTAAACACTGATTTCATGAGGAAGTCTGTAAAACCAAGGTTAACTGTCACTGTTTTGAACTGCGTAGATCTGAAACATTCACATTAAAGTGAACTTTGTAAAATCATGAAATGAAAGCTGAAAAAACAATCACACTGGAAATCACCAACACAGATGACAGTGTATCGTTATTGCTTGGAAAAAGACCCTGTTGTAGATTGTAAGAATGTCACACTTATTTTTTGCTAATTTCTAAGCAATTACACAATTTCTTCCACAATCCTTTTAGCACATTTTTTTTGTTTATTCGTACATAGAAACACTTGGGTGGTCATTTTATTGGATTCTGTACAAACTCAATTACCACAAATGGCATTTATCTTTAAAAGACCTCAAATTTTGCTGATATTCAAGATGGTCTTGGTAAGGCTGTCATATTTTCCTACCCCCCCCCCCCAAAAAAAAAAAGATGGAAGACATTGTTACTGTAGATTAAAAAGCAATGACTGAAAATATTGCTGATATGTTGATGATGCTGTATGCTTGGATGGTCTTGGAAGGGTGTCATAGTTTACAGCAAAAACAAGATGATGGAAGACAAAGAATTTGTTAGTTTAAGAATCACTGAGGACTGAACATTTTGTAATAATAAAATCTACTGCAAAAAGCAAGATGGATGATAATCTAGATATTGTTAGATTAAGAATCATTAGGGACTGAAAATTTGCTATTTTAACAATCTTGTAAATGTATGCTAGAATGGAATTGGTAAGGGTGTCATACAAATAGTTAATTGCAAAAAAAAAGATTCATTGCAAGTCTAAGAATCATTACATACTGAAATTTAGCTGATATTCACAACTGTTTTGGTACAAAATGTGTGTACTATTACAAAATAAGATGGATGATGAAGATTTTGTGAGTAAGAAATTGTTAAAGACTGCAAATTTTGTGGATATTTTAAGGCAATGGTGCAACACGCTGTCACTCAAAAATTGACCTTTAATGGTCATTAAAGGGAAGTGTTTTTATTGACCACAAATAAAATATTGCTCATCATCCAGACTTATCTCGTGAAATGCAGAGAGCCTGACATGTCTGAGCAGATTTCAAGAAAACTCACGCATGGCCCTGAGAAGCGGGGGTGCAGGGTCCTGAAGCACCCCCAAGATTTACCGGGGGGGGGGGTGCTGCATGTGTTATTCTCCATAGGTAGCACCCCCTGGAATTCTGGTAGGTGCGGCAAAATGGAGACATATGTATTGAGCAAAAGAACCTACATTTTGTGGTGAAACCCTTCTTTGTCTTTTTTTTTGTTGATTTGTTTTGCTTGTCAAATTTATACATCAGCACCTCCTGTAAAAAAAAATGTCCCATGGCCCAAACTCATGAACCAACTACATGTACATGAACAAGTGGGACAGTTTGTACATGTATATTTTCCTTACACATGTACTTGTTATAAGATTAAAAGGACAAGTCCACCCCAATGAACGTTAGATTTGAATAAAAAGAGAACACCCAATGCTGAAATAATCAAAATCGGATGTATAATATGAAAGTTGACATTTTATAATTTTGCCTATTTTCAATATCATGCTTGTTGGATTTTTTATTATTTTTTAAATCAACTTTTTGTTGGGGTAGACTCATCCCTTACGTGGATCACATGATTACAAGTTGAGTGGACCATCAAACACAATACAGGCAGTGTTCTGCCTTTCGCTCATAATAAATAGCTTTCGATCAAGAGTCACATTGAAGGTAGTACCATTATCTAGACCGTGCAGATAGTGAAAGTGTATTGTACTGTGTACTATCTCGAGTAAAAGTACATTGAACTGTGAACTATCTACATGTACAAGTATGTTGCACTTTTAATTATTAAAAGCATATATAACAAGCATACATTAGCCAAATGCATAATCCAAGCCAAAAGTTGATGGATGGGATAAACCATCATTACCATGGCGATATTAATGAAAATGCTGTTTGGAAGTACTTCTTGTTTCTAAGAGGATATTAAATCTGAGTCATATTTCTAAGTTGAATATCCAAGCATCCCACCAGGACTGTGCTACATGTAGTTCAGAGACAGTGTTGGTCTATTATCTTGGTTCACACAGCATCACTATAAATTTATGTTAAAGTTAGTAAATACATGTATAAAAGTTTAAAACATCTATGAAGGGTTAAATATGACCAAAAACACTTCAGTAATCCGATATTCTTGTATTTTAATTATTAGTTACAATTAACACTTGATTGGCTAAGCCCATGCCCCACACAGAGCCTAATACAGACTCATCCATCAATAACCTATTGTTAAAAGTGTCCCAAACTCAATTTTGAAATAAACTGAGTTCTGAAAAAATATAATAATAATATGGACATACATATAAAATACAATCCAATAATTTTTTTTCAGTATTTTATCAATTTCATCGATGAACGGTTTAATGGGGAAAAAGAAACTTACGCTAGCATTCCATAGAAGCATAGAAGTTTGGTGTTAATACTTTTATGAAATAAACCAAGACAAAATCAAGAAATTAAAGTTATCAAAATGAGCTACAAGCAAAGCAAATAATTATATTTCACTTGCTGGAAACTTGAAACTGAAGAGGGACAGGATCAACTGCCCCTACCACCCCCCCCCCCAAAAAAAAAAACCAACCCAAAGAGAAAAATAACCTATATTCATTTAAACTTTGAGTATTAATTTGGCCGTCAAATCTGTTGAATATTATTGGTGTGTGCTTATTGCTGATGGTCCTATTAAATATGTATACAGAAGATAACTTGAAACAATGATTATTTCTTCTTTTTTTCCATGAGAACATACATGTAGCTTTTTAATTGGCAATGCTGTCTGAGGAGAGAGGTGCAAGAGTTTGACACTTTATCTGGGAGTGGTATCCCTTCTCTGCCATAAAACCACATCCTTAAAATCTAGTGGCTGGCTTCCTAAATGGGGTCACAGTTCTTTCATTCTAATCTACAACTCCCCCGTCCCCCATCTCAAAATGTCTTCTAACTGCTATATTCATCTCTCTTCCTCTTTCTCTCTGTCTCTCCTACTAACATTCTACAATGACCAACCAATCTCCTATTTCATGTATTTTCTAGTGTCCTACTGTTCACCAGCCCCCCCCCCCCATGAAAGTAACATTCCAGCAACTCAAATGAAGGGGGATAACCGGGGGGGGGGGGGGGGGGGGGCCACTTACATTGACGAGTGGATACTATGTGCGACCCAAAAAACACGTAAAAAGGATGTCTTTTTCTAGATAGGGCACGTTAACGTGATAAGGGTGTCAAAAACACTAAAATAATGAAAAAAGGGTATCTATTTTCGATAGGAAAGCTACGTGTTTAGGGTCCAATTTGCAGGGAATACCTGCCAAGAGTATCATTTTGTTTCCAATACTTGTTAAGGGTAGGGTTTCACACGCTAATACCTGTTAAGGGGTGCATTTTCATAATATGGAAAATAGGTGTTTAGGGTGCTTTTCGAGACCCCATGGTCGCGCATGGTATCCACTCATCATTGGAAGTGGTCCCCGGGGGTGGGGGGGGATAATAATTTTCTTTACCCATGCTGCTCCAAAAAAGAATGCATGGGCAGGATCTCCTGGTTTTTTTTCTTACACAGTTCTAGCTTAAGTCTGTATCCACAAAATAATATTTAGTATACCGGTAGTAATTACTCTTAGGGGGTGTTCCAAGAAAATATTTGCAATCGATTGCATATTTCAGTTGCAAATTTACAACTAATAGATCAATTTTAACTAACGCAAATCAATTTATATTTGTTGATATATACATTGTAAAGCAGACCAGCGATCATTTGAAAATTTGCAATTAATTACAAGAATTATGATTGATTTGGGGACTAGAAATGGACTTGCAATTGATTGCAGGTCTCTTGCAATGCTCCTTTGGTGTAGGTTGTATCTAATTTTGATGGTATGCCCAAGTTACAGATTATAGAGCTTTGTAAAACATGACGGAATTATAAACAATATTTCTTTTACAGTGCAATGTTAAGTGTTTGAAAGCTTTATATGTGTACATGTACAATGTTAACATTATGAATAAACCCTGAGTCAGTGAGAAAAGAAACAATTCCTGTCTGATAACGAATCTTCTCAATTCATCACATACTGACCTTTTAATGACATTCATATTTGTAATTTAGATTTTTAAACCCTCTGCATCTAGTGATTCCTATTCATGACTTGGATTATAGAACCAGATCGGAAGTATCACAATTTTAATTTTTTGAACAAGTTTCATTGAAATTAATAGAAATCATAGAAAAAAATATATGTTTATAATATGGAATATTATTGATTTTCTATATTTATCTACTTGAAATACAATACAGATGATTTTTTTTCTTCTGTTTTGTAAAAGAAAAATAGGAAAACAGCAATTCACATAAAGTATGTATATAGTAAAATTATCTTACCCCCCCAAAAAAAAAAAATCACAAACTTTTCCTCCAAATTAAAACACTGCTCTACACACACAGTTAACCAAAGTACCCTGACAAAAAACTGTCCAGTTTCAAACGCTATTACTGATCACTTTAATGGTGACTGTACATTGAATTTTGCAAGAGGTAAGAGGTATCGATAATCTGACACGGTTATCTCTTTCCTGTACTTCCATTCAATATTAACTGCATAGTAAAAGCACTCAGAATTTGTGATTGTTCTCAGATGATTAAACTTTCCCTATGATCAAGTCATGTGACAGATTTTCTTTCTTGCTTTCACAGGAAAGTGATTTATGCTTCGTATTAAAAGAGGCACTTCATCATGAGTGCCTTGGCTTTCATATCATACATACATGTAGGCCGATATTGTTTGCCCACTCAATAGGCTTGTTCACTGTTCATGACACAGTGAAAACTTCAAAATGCTGTAAAGTTCTAAATTTGTAATGTTTTGCATCTTTTGAAATTGTTCTCTGTATAAACTGGACATGCCTGTGATTAGGATCATATACCCTTTTTTCACTAAATGATTATGTACTGTACATCATGAAATACTGAACCCAGTCAACTCAGGGTGCTACATAACCTTTTTGGAAGGACTTGCCCAGTCGGGCAAGTAAATAGTTGGAATATACTTGCCCAAAAATCTATTTCACTTGCCCGAAAAAAATCCTTGAAAAAAAAAAGTTTTACCTCTTCAAAGGAAAGTTTTGCGTTTATGACCTTTTTCGCTCTTTTGACATGAACTGATCTACCTTGTTATTGCATTTCTTTTTCCAAAGTGATTTTATCTTGCCTGCCATGACCAAAATTAGGGTCAATATCATATCATATCGACCCTAATTTTAGTTATTCTACTGTGAGAAGTTTGCTTGCCCAATTCGGGCAAGTGCTTATGTAGCACCCTGCAACTAATGAATGAAAAGCAACCCTTTTCTTCAAAATCATCTTAGTTTCTTATGTGAATTTCATGAGTATCTTTCACAAGTCTGTATACAATACTTCCTTACTAGTAAATTAATGTATAAATTCCAGAATACAATTATTCTTGTTATGTCATGTACATGGAATCATCAAGCAACTTCTTCCGACTGTTGTTAATTGGTTGCTTTGATTGAGAAGACGTGCTGTATTAAAGTGAGGTTGCTATCTAGGAGATATACCGATTAGAATCATAGCTAAGAGGATATGAATTTCCTAATCTATAGGATGAAGTTATGATCAGCCCCCATTCAGACTACCAAACTCATGGCTGTCTGATGAACTATTCACTCAAAACTGGAATATTCCAATAGTCTGAAATTCTGACGCTAAACACACTGTATATATATGTAAGCTAGAAAGATCCTTCCAACATTTACAATCAATTCTGAAAAACTGGCATTTGTTTCATATGCTGGTTGAAAGTTCATTTTAATAAAACTTCAGTATTTTTTTCATTGAATAGAATTGATGGGATAGCACAATGAGTGGCCCAAGATACTGTGTATACTCCACTAATCCTTCAAAATCAAATCAATCTCTCATATGTTCAAGTAAATTGTTCTTACTACATGTATCTCTTCAAGTCAAATTTGATTGTTTTAATGTTATTGTTTTTGACAGTTCCTAATGATTTTTGGCTCTTTCCTGTTGCAGAGTAACATACCTATAGCATCGCCATATGAAGATGACACCTCAAAGCGCTTTGTATATTTTGGAAAATTTGAAGATATCTGGAGATATTTGAAGTATTATATTAGAAATTAGAGTTTGGGATGAGGGAGTTGTACAGAAAACCTGAGTAGGGGGTAATAGTGAGCACAGATCAGATTTGCACCTTGGGCTTTTAGGGTCTCTCAAGATTTTTACTTGAGCGGCAAAACTACATGTACAGTACTCTGTACAGTTTACTTTGTCAATTATCCTGTGTGTATGCCCTTCCATAATGTTTCCCCTTTAAATTATATGTTTCTTTATGAAATGAATCGGCTAATTTCCTTGTAATGTGAAGAGGGAATATAAATCAACAGGATGAGAGTCATTTTAATCTTGTGGTGATGGGGGAAATGAAGTGTTATAATTGTGATCCAGGTCCATTGTGATGTCAATGGAGTGTTCGCTGACTTGGGTTTCACAAATTGATTTCAATTTTGTATTAATAGTGCGATCACTTGTTCCTCACTCTTTTTTTATGATGGCAGATGATGAGATTTATTACAGACATTTTTACGAAAGAGCTTCCTTCCGGGTGTGGCGTTGCACAAAGATTGACGATTGAATAAAAATTGCAATTAAATTCCCAGGTGCGTGGAGTATAGAATGCGTCACCGCATGGGTCAGCTCATGCTCAGTGTACGCGCGTTCCTGTGAAATCATCAGAGAGGGAATACACGTTAGGTAATGCGCGCATGTTGGTGTGTAAGCATGACAAAGCCTACTTCACTCTTTGTGAAAACATCCCCTGGGGCCCCGTAACACAAAGTTTAGCAATTAATCGCTAACTGAAATAGCCTATCACGATCATCGATGCATGCTCATTTTGCTCAGTAGACTGACTGGGAACCACTCAGAATAATTGTTCTGTCATATATTACAGGGCCCAGATTGATCACAAGTCCTAGTTTAAAGATAAATGTCAGTTGTGGTAACGATCTAAAAATGAGTTCGAACATAATCCAATAAAATGGCCACCCAAGTGTTTGCATGTACAGTATGAATAAAAAATGTGCCAAATGACTCTTGGAAAGAATGAGTAATTGCTGAGAAATGAGCAAATATAAGCACAGAATTCCATGAAATGTTGGGTATTTTTCCAAGTAATATTAATACACTGTCCCACATGGGCCTTTTTGTGTTAGTTGGTGTCAGAATTATCGGTTTCAGCTAGAATTTCATGATTTCACAAAGATAAGTTTATTTCAATGTACCAGATCTAGATATGATGATAATATTATGGCAATTAACCTTGATTTTAAAGACTTTCTCATGAAGTAATTATTTGCTGCAACCTTTCATTTACCTTTAAGCCAGTCATGGAGACCTCACTCAAGGGCCTCATAAAATATGAATTACTATAAAACTTTTAATACTTTCAAAACTGCTTATATCATACGCCTACATGTGTATGAGTACTAACAATAAGAGTGAAACATGCATTTTCAATGAGAAAATGGAAACTGATAACATATTAGAAAATGGGATGTCGAGAGGGAAGTGAACTTTGATATTACATGTAAAAGACCTAGTTGACTTCCTTCCATTTTTTGATGAAGAAAATATTTTTTTATCTTTGAGTTGCATAGAAAAATGGATCAAAGGCGTACATGGACCTGAAAATGCTTGGCATTGCCCTCACAAAAAAAATTGAACTCTCAGATTTGTGTTTGACCAATTGAAATTATATATTAAAAAAAGGGGCAATTACTCGATGTCGGGGATGGGGTGGGGGGGGGGGCAGGTTGCCAATCTGTGCAGTGATTGACTTATGAATTTACCCTTCCCCCTATTTTGACATTTTTTCCTTCATATTTTCCCTTGATGGCCCCCCTCAGAGCATACATATCAAATGAATTTCAATCATGTTCTCACCCACCAAACCTATCATTTTCCTCTCGATTTTCAAGATACGAACAGATCCCCTCCCCAAGAGAATCGCTTTACGTCAGTAACCAGTACATGTACATCTAAGCTGGATCATAACTCCTCATACCAAACATGAATCCAAACATCGAAACATCCTCTTGGCTGGACAACATTGTTTATTGTCTAACCTACTTCATCCTGTTACCATGGCAACAGTCAGGGGTGGAAATGTCAAATTAGTAACAACCCCAAAATAACACCAACTGAAGGTGAAAGCTCCACTTTTCTGTGTTTTATATGAGGGGGGGGGGGGTGTTTCATGATGCTTCTAGTCAGTGAATTAAATGATAATCTGAGCCAATCAGATGCAAGGATTTCAGTAGTTTATAACAACTGCTTGGTTCATGAAATGCTCCCCCGATCAAGCTCTGGATAATTATGATGGATGTTTCATACAGCCCTAAAAGAGACTATGACAAATTCAAGGACAGGAATATTAATGGTGTTATTAGGGACCGATAGCAACATGTCACACACCCTTACAGTAAACAAGGACTAGCAGAATACATATTGGACAATAGCTTTTCAACATGCTCAATGAAACATCTCATTATTGGTGAAGTTATTATTTCTTTTAATTCAATCATTGTTTTGATATAAAAATTGGGTTCATTTTTTAAATCTTTAACATGTTTGTATGCAACACATTTTCTTGAGATATCATGATGAAATGACTCTATTTGGGCACGTCGTGGTCTAGTGGTTCTGACTCTAGCCTTTCAAACAGAGGGTCGTGAGTTCGAATCCTAGCCATGGTGTGTTTTCCTTCAGCAAGAAATTTATCCACACTGTGCTGCACTCGACCCAGGTGAGGTAAATGGGTACAGGCAGGAAGTAATTCCTCAAAAAGCTGTGTGCACCAGAATCGGTAGACTAGCTTAGCCGGGGTAATATAGGAGTGCCTTGAGCACCTAGCAAGATGGATACATGTGCTATACAAATCCTATATTATCAATATCATTATTTGAAACAAAACAATTCTACATTATGTATACCAGTCCAATACTATTTGACCACAACGATAAACTACTTTCCTGGACAGACTTTTTTCCGCGATGCGTGATCATTTAAAAATATGATGTGAATGACCAAATTAAATGTATTACTAGAAAATTTAAGATGAGTTATTGTCCAAAAAGAATATCAGATCACTATGAATTTGAGCAATGAAAATAAATAGTCTGAGAACGAACAGTCAATCTTACTGCACCTGGGTCCTGTTGTACATGTATAATCATGGTAACTTTACTATACTATGGTAACAATGCTCAACAACCAATCAAAAGCAAGGATTCCATTCCATAGAAATTAAAAATTGGATGGCAAGTTGGATGTTTTTATTTTTAATTATTCAACAGGGCCTTGATCGAAGGCAGTCAAGGGTGTTCCTCAACCAAGACACTTCACTTTAAAAAAAAATGAACAAAAAAAGAAAGAATAAATGAATTGCATTGAAGGATTTCATTTTTATTCATTTTAATGTACTTAAAATACATTTTGATTATTTTCTGAGGAAGTGTTTGTTTATTATTATTAATATAATTATATAAAACACTATTCCATCTGTTCACAAAAGGCAGGTTGTCTGTTCTACCCATTCAGAACACAGAAACACATGGCACGATCTGGCCTTGACAATTTAAACAACTCTAAAAAGGAAACTAAGTCTTATCAAGAACAAAATTATTTCCATCCATATTTGCAAAGCAGATTTTGGAAAACAGATGTTCGGGAAAAAATTTCCTATTTTCGACACGAGGAAGGAAACTCTTGTTGTGATAAAGCTTGGAAAGCAGACCAGTTGCAAGAAAAGTTGTGATCAATGGCAACTTGAAAAATCAAACACGACTTGACTCTCATCCAATCATAAACATGGATTATATCTTTTTAAAATAATTTAGTTGTGTTTGTGCAATAGTCCCCAGGGAACTGAACACTGTTTACCTATTTATTTTTGGTAAATTTGGCAATGTGAACCTACATTGTAGGTATGTTTTCAAAATACATGTAGCAAGTTAGCAACAATTTATAATTATGCGCTTTTCTATTACCAGTTTACTAACTTCTAATAAAGAGCATTTAATTTTTTATATAGAGCTATTTTTAATTATTAAAGTTTAGATAATAAACCTTACCGCCACTTCCTCTTAGACATGAATCAATATATCTTCTTTTTTTAAAATCAGCTTTGACAAGATAGTTGTTCCATTGCCACCACCTTCAAATTGGTAGTAATTCTTAAACCAATAAGGAGGTTTGAACCTGAAGGTGGTTTTGGGCATCTTTCTTATTTTAAGCATCTTTTAAAGCACCCATGATTATGATTGCTTTAAGAGGAATTAAGGGGGAAAATTCATCCTGATGAAATTTGTTGTAAAAAAAAAACTTATCAGAATTTTAATTTTCGATTTTTGATGTCATGTACCAGCAGCTGCCCTATATGTTATGAATTATAAAATGTAAAAAAAAAAAAAAAAATTGAGGGTTCATGATGACTAGAAATGTACTTCTTTCATGAGCAGGTGTGAAGTCATCTGTCTGTTGATATACTGAAGGTACAATAAAAACCATTTTCAATTTTTGAGAAAATGACATAAATTTCATGCATTTCTTAAATTCACGATACAGGGGAAGCTGCTCGCAAATGACATTACAAATCGCAAACTTAAAATTCTAATAACTTTTTTGAATTCTTGATGAATTTCCCTCAAAATTTCACCAATATCTTCCATTATTTTTTCTGCTATTTTTACAATACCCTCAGGGTGAAATTCCCCTTTAAGAGTTAAATCTGAGGGAGCTAAGGCCTGGATGCTCAGAACTGTTTCTGTAAATCTGAGAGCAACTCCTTCCAAAGGCATTTTTTCAACATTTTTACATAAATTTGGCGAATAAAGAAACCAACATCGACTACATGTTCAAAGAATTCAAGGAAAATCTTGTTGACAAATACATTCAGATAATAAATTTTATTGTGAAAATCAAGAAAACTGTTGAACTTTTTTTTTGGGGGGGTGGTGATTTCCACTCTAGTGCTCATTTTAAGGTTTGGATAGTAGACTAATTAAAGATGACAGACAAGACATTTGGAGGAAATGGTTTAGTTGTGATAGACCCACCTGTAATAACAAGCAAGGCCCCAAACTTATGAGGCGCCGATTGTACCAATATTATATAGAACAATTATTTGTTATATAATCATTATTTATTAAATAATAACTATTATTTATATATAATTTACATTTTATTTGTAAATAATTACTATTATATAAAATAACATTTCTAATTATTTATATATAATTCCAAGTAATACTTCATTATTTGTAAATAATAATAGTTCGACATTCCATTATTTATAAATAATGATTATTTGTTTTTCATTATTTATAAATAATGATTATTTGATTTTCATTATTTATAAATAATGATTATTTGTTTTTCATTATTTATAAATAATGATTATGTGTTTTTCATTATTTATAAATAATGATTATTTGTTTTTCATTATTTATAAATAATGATTATGTGTTTTTCATTATTTATAAATAATGATTATTTGCTTTTCATTATTTATAAATAATGATTATTTGTTTTTCATTATATATAAATAATGATTTGTCTTTTATTATTTATAAATAATGATTTTTGTTTTTCATTATTTATAAATACTGTAATGACACTACATACTTCATTATTTATAAATAATTGCAATTCGTTTTTCCATTATTTATAAATAAGTTTTCTATTATTTATAAATAATAATTATTTATTAACAATGCCAGTGCACATTTCTTTATTTATAAATAATTTGTTGAGTTTCCCATTATTTATAAATAATGATTATTTGTTAAATAATGGAAACGTCTACTTCATTATTTATAAATAATTTTTTCGAGTGCGCCATTATTTTCATTATTTATAAATAATCATTTAATGTTCGAGTTTTCCATTATTTATAAATAATAATTTTGTTTCAATATCCCATTATTTATAAATAATCATTATTTATAAACAATTTTTACAGTTTGCCATTATATACAAATAATCATTATTTATATACAAATAACCATTATTTATAAATAATGGAAAACTCGCTATAACATGCAAATGTGGGACCGCCCATGATATGAATATTCATGATGCGATTTCCTTTTTCGTGATTTTTCTTCACAAATTTTTGTCCATTTCCTCTTCATAATGACATTTCTTGAAGCAATTTTCTAGGGATATGGTCTGATTGTAATATTCTTCATTTTCTATATAACTTCGTCTTCGTAGAAATATAAAAAAGTGTAATTTTATACGATTTTTCCTACAGTTCACAATCCCCATAGGCGCGCGTGTATTTCACCTCTTCTCTCTGATCGTAGGAACAACCCAAGGGTTCATTACATGTTGTCGCGCACAGAAAAATCAAGCCATAGAAGTCGCGTGTTGTGGACACCAGAAGTGAGATCCCAGCACGCGAGACCCACTTGTTAGAAATCCACTGAAAAATGCGGTTCATGGTGCGACCTTAGTATACGGTACCTCGCAATACGTGTGAGTGGGAACAACGGGTGAATCGACGGAATGCTCTTCATCGAAATACTACGTTGGTTGGTCCCCGGAACTGTTGGGCGGAATTTAGCCCGAAATCCGGATCCTTAATGGAAGTGGATCAAGTGCATATGAGCTGAGAGAGTGAGTGTACGTGCATCAGGCCTTTCTACTTTTTTTTTTTTTTTTTCCTGGTGTAGAGTTAAGTTTCAGTATATAATGCACTTCAAATACTTTTTTGAGTGTCTGTTTGAGGCGTTTGGGGCGATTTCAACCCGGCCCCAAAATGCTCGCAACGACAATACGGGGGCATGATGACCCCTAAATTTTTGAAAACTTATTTTTCTATTGAAAATTATCACAAAATTCACCAAAAGTGTGCACGAAAGCCTTCATATTTCACTTTTAAAACTCCAAAAAGTGCCCAAATGACAAGCTTGGTCGTTTCGCTGTGTCGCTTTCAACTTGAGAACGAGTTTACGCGCATGCTCCCCCCCCCCCTCCCCCCGAAAGAAATTCTGTGTACGGCCATGCTCAAAAGAGCCTGGCACATTGATTTATATATACTTTTCATTTTCATTATTTTTATCTCATTATCACCATGGCCTTACGCATAATTTTTTCCGGGGGGGGGGGGAGCATGACGTGCGTAAACTTTCTCAAAAAAAATCTTGAAAGCGAGACAGCCTCGCGACCAAGCCCAAATGACAAGCTTGGGCGCTTCGCTGTCTCGCTTTCAACTTGAGAACTTGAAACTCAACAAATTATTTATAAATAAAGAAATGTGCACTGGCATTGTTAATAAATAATTATTATTTATAAATAATAGAAAACTTATTTATAAATAATGGAAAAACGAATTGCAATTATTTATAAATAATGAAGTATGTAGTGTCATTATTTATAAATAATGAAAAACAAATAATCATTATTTATAAATAATGAAAATCAAATAATCATTATTTATAAATAATGAAAAACACATAATCATTATTTATAAATAATGAAAAACAAATAATCATTATTTATAAATAATGAAAATCAAATAATCATTATTTATAAATAATGAAAAACAAATAATCATTATTTATAAATAATGGAATGTCGAACTATTATTATTTACAAATAATGAAGTATTACTTGGAATTATATATAAATAATTAGAAATGTTATTTTATATAATAGTAATTATTTACAAATAAAATGTAAATTATATATAAATAATAGTTATTATTTAATAAATAATGATTATATGACAAATAATTGTTCTAAATAATATTGGTACAATCGGCGCCTCATACAAACTTACATTATTCCATATCTTGTCATAAATAAAAAGAAACATCAAGTAGATATTTAATTAGTTCAAAGATGTTGAAAACTACAATTCAATGATTTATCAATTAATACATTTCATTGTAAACGCTTGTGTTTTGTGCAATTGTATAATTTCATTTTACTATGTTTTGCGTCATATTGGTCTTGTTGCTATGTGTGTGGGGGGGGGGCTTCAACCCCCATCTTACCAGACAAGTACTGTACACTTGTTCTCAACAGAGTATACCTATAAAGGTTAATGTTTGGAAGGTATAGACTATGATGATAGACAAGACATTTGGAGGAAATGATTTCAGTTATTATAGACCCACCTGTAATAAGCTTATCAAGTTTCCTGTCACACTCCCTATATGCCTTCTCTAGTCTCGCTTTCTCCACACCCCGCTGCTGCTCGTCCTCGCTGTCATACGGAGGGCAAGAAGGGGGAAAACAAAACATACGATTCATCATGCAAACATAATTAGCTACATCTATCATATGACCTAGATCTTTATATGATGTTGTGTGTTAAAAATATATATCACAGAGTTCCTGTGTCACAGCATGAGCATGACTAGATAAACATATTTAAACACTGCTTTAAACCCTGTTAAATACAATGGCATTTAGCGATGCATTAAAACTGCATATTTTGGTCTGCATCAATTGCAAGTTCAATATGAGAGCGTACTCCTGAAAGGACCAAAATCAGACGAATATCCCATAGGCTCCTGTACAAAACTTGCTGTCGAATATGAGACCGTATTCAGCAGTCTAAAGCGCATGCTTGAATGCGTGATGTATCCAATACGTACAACAATGAATGCAATGGGATACACAGCACAATGATACTTCATGACGTAGTAATGATTAATAATAATAATTAACATTATTTGTATAGCGCTTATCACAAAACATGAACTTCATTTAAGTCACTTTTTCATTATTGCGGTAAAGTGACATGACTTCCTTGTTCAAGCAAAATTTTCCTTCTTTTTTTTTTTTTTGGGGGGGGGGGGTTGGAACAGATAATAATTCTTATATTTCATGGCCTTATTTCATGGAATACCAGAAATATTCCAGTTGTTACGGGGCAAATATGTCAGGTATTCCTTTCTGAGCCATCCAATATAATATAAATTCTTGCTCAAGATCTTCTGCCCTTTGTCAAACTATCTCACATCACATCCCATTCCCTACCTCCTATTGAGTAAGAAACTGCAATTTTTAAAATTTATTTGAATTTTATATCTTGAACATTACTTTGGAGGGATATTTTTCAGCAAATGTTCAGTGATTTTTTTAAAACACAACTCGTACACTTCAAGCAGAAAGAGAGGTACATGTACATATGAATACGACCTCTAGCATTGACAACTGTACAAATAGGTGACAATTGATCGTTCGGATAGCACTTTTTTCAATAGACATACACTGTACATTAGAATGTCCGTCATTAGTCATTAAGTCTCTAAAAATTCTAGCCCAAACCAAATTAAGGCCTACGACACAATATACACAATCATCGTAGCTCAGTTCATTTTCAAAGGCAGTACAATTTTGTTCATGAATGATCTCAAATAGGAAAATGCTAGATCTGGAATGCTATTTGTAAACATATTGTAATGGTTCCACTCTGAACATTACTTAGAACTTTCAATTTCTACTGTAAATCATAGATCTCAATATTATCAATTTTCTGGCATTTTGAAATTTATACACAAATAATTAACATATACAAATAGTTGACAATTTTTAAAGTGCTTTTCCGTTATCCATTCTAGGTGTGCATTGAATGTGCATTGAAACATAGAGAGCATGAATGCTTTTTTTTCAAAGGAACTTCGAGATGTTGCATTAAAAAAAAACTGATTTGAAGCAAATTCCAAAGGGCAAAAACATAATTTACTGAAATCTTTTCAGTTTCATTAACATACCTTGCAGAGAGTGTTCTAATGACCGACATCAACAGACCAGTCCCAGACTGAAATGAGACAAAGAAAAAGATTATGAATCAGATTGATTTATGTAAAAGTCATAATACAAAATTTACAAATGTATAGCATCTCAAGAATGAGACTCAAGTAAAATGGATTAAAATATTAAATCATAATACAAATATTGAAGTGAAAGCAGTAAAAAGCATCAAAATACACATCAGTAGAGATACTGAGATGAAGACCTAAGTCATGTATGTCGTAATAAACTCAGTATTATTATCACTTTAATACATAATACATGGTAAAGTGGTTATTTTCACATATTATGGATATTTCTCGATATATTGTAAAAGAGCCATGCAAAATCCAACTTAGTGCAAAGTTGCAAACATCGCAAAAGTCATGAAATATGTGTAGATCTACATGACTGTATGTCTCTCACAAACATTACCACCAACATATAATGCTGTAAAAAAAAACTGTATTCAAAGACAATGGGGATAATGTAGACAAAGTATTTGGCATCTCTTGAATCATTCAATCAAAATAAACACGAAGAGTTTGTAAATATATTTTCTATATAATCTTACCAAACCTTTTAGTCTTGGTTTGGTTTTAACCATCCTCAAGACCGGCTTATACCCGGAAGACCTAGTTCCCGTCCTCCTCGGGGATCCCCCTGGGCTTTCCGGAGGGGGCGGTGCCGGCCTCTTCTTGGACCCCTCCCTCGAGGACCATCTACTGAACCCTCCACTGATCCCTAAGCCACTCCCTAAGACGCTACTCCCCCCTCCGCTGCTCCCTCTGCTGCTGCTACTGCTACTTGCGCTGCTGCTACTGCTGCTATTGCCGCGGGCGAAATGTCCCGTGAAGCTGGGCTTGCGAAAGACACTCGAGCTCCCCGTGCTCATCGGTCTGTTCTTCGACATGGGCTTGAAGACACCCGATAAGCGATTCAGTTGTTTGTTTCTGAAACTCTGACTGGTCCTGCTTGGGGTAGAATCCTCCATTTTGATTCACTTGGTAATTACAAGTACATGTAGTTCTCGAAAAGCGATGACTGAACACTTCTCTTGACTCTGATCTTTACGATCAAGCAGGTAGCTATCTTCAACTCTCCGAGCCACTCAAAATATTATTCCTCACTTGGCCACTCCAATGCTTATTGATCATTGGGTAACTGATGAAGCTATCAACATTCACTTTAAATTTCCAAACTTAATGTTTTGCAACTTCAAGATAAATAAGTATGGATGTGACCAGACACTCTCTACAGCTCTGGTATTCATTGAATGATATCCAGATTAAACACTGGCTGATAATATAAAGTAGAGGCTATGGTCCATGACATTCTTTCATAATTTCTTAGCAATTACACGTTAACTTGAAGTGCATGTTGGTCCAGGGAAGCACCCACCAGCATATTTTCAGTGACAATCATTAAGAGACACTAGTGGGTCAGTTTCCTCTGTGTTGTGAACATTGTGTAGAACAACATGACAATCCAAAATGGTTATTACAACAAGCTCTGCTATATAGAATGGCTTTGATCCTGCTTGGAAATCCTCATCAACAAAAACAATCAACTTGGATAATCCTATCAATTAATCCAATAATCCATTTCATAGGCCTCGGTTTCTCCGAACGTATGATCCAAAAGGACAGAGAATATTATCTGCAGATCTGCATGGCAACGCGACTCAAGTCCGTCTATGCTTTGATGATTTGAAGAACTGATATATAGTTATGTCTCTGGTTTGTCTGCTCTGCAGTCTGCTCTCATGTGTACTGCATGCAATTGTTCCAACTACATTGCACATGCAGAGAGGAATACCCTATACAAGCAACCACTCGCTCTGACCGAGGGACATCAACAAGATAAAAATCTGCATCAGGAAGTTGCCAAATGCTGGATCCTTTAAAGCGCTGATTAAAACTGCATAGGGAAACTTCAAGAGCCTTCACCCACACCCACTTCAGAGCACTTTTCCGATAAAACTTTTAATGGTTGCAGAGCAGGGCAGGAAAATGTTGAACATCCTTTCAGAGGAAATCCTTTGCTCAGGAAACAAAGGTTTTTTAAAGTGCTGTATTAGCTACATGTACACACCATGCCAGGTTGGCTTCTTGGTGTTCAGCCATCGATTCAGTCGACCTCGTCTGCTTATTGCCAAGTTTGATTTCCTGACTCCCATGTCCATGGCATGTTCTATGGCTGCGGATGTGTTTGACACAATGCCACAAAAGGATTTCAGCCTTGTGGACAGACTCTACGACTCGAGAACCACAGTCGTATGCAGCTCTCTGGCTCTCAGCATTTCTTTTCACTCTCAGGAATTGCTACTCTCTCAGTTGTCTCTATCCGCAGTTTATTGAAGGATGACACACTTTCTCACCATGGGTGACAGCAGGAATAACGGGCAACAAGCTGGCCTCTGTGCCGTCGTTAGGTGAGTAACAATATTCATTTTCCCCCTGTTGTCTTTTCACTTCCTTTGGAGAGCTACAACTGTATATGTTGTGGCTAAATGTGACACAGAGTTGATAGACCCTGTCACTGGTCCTGTCACTATGCTTCGGGTTATTTCCAAACTTGAATGGACAAACTCTGTTATAACCTTCATAGAGGTGTCAGAAGATGTGTTTCTCAATCTGATCCTATATGTACAGTGTGCAATTTGGTATTGAAACCAATCAAAGGAACTTTTGCCATTTAATAGCATTTTGCGCATGAACATACCAATATCAACCAGATACATGAAAGTGTGTGAGAAAACAAACTCAAATGTTCATAAGCATTACTCTATGACATCGTTCTCACTACCTTCCTAAAACTAGTTTAGTGGAAACTAGTTTTACGTGTAAAGAGAACGGTTGAAGTGATCATGGAAGCTATCTTCCGAACCGGTTCATAAAACCACCTCGCGATGTAGTTTTCAAGATCGCTTTGCTTCGTTAAACTGGTTTTAGCGTGAGGACAGAACCATTCTTCGGGAAGCGATCTTCGCACATTTTGAGCACGCTACTCCACCTACTGTGTGTAGAATGCCTACACTGCGGTTTGCAAATTTCACGCGAAACGTGTCATCCCACTGAGAGCGTTCCCGTAGCAACAAGATCACTTTACGTGAAGTGATTTTGAAATACCACTTTCGGGTGATCAAATGGGAATGCTAGCAAAGCGATCTTCCAAACTGGCTTCCTGAACCGGTTTCCAGTTAACTAGTTTTAGAAAGTGTAATGAGAACGGGGTCTAATTACCAAAAAGAATTATATACCCTACCCGTCTATTCACTCATTTTGAGTTAAGCATTGCTAGACAGCATTCCTTATTTGATTCTTTTGAGAATTTAGAAATATATTTGACTTTATAGGCAAAATTCAACTTTAAAGAAGTCAATGCATACGTTCATATTTTTGTCTGAAAAATTGCTTTGAATTTAATGGGTGATTTTTTTACTAGAGATTTATCTGTATGAATGAACATTTATAAATGTTATACATGTATTTTTCTAGTTATTTGCCCGCCTAGGCGCCGACATGTATTATGTACTGTATACATGTATACATACATACATTCATTTAGCAACTGTGAACAAAGTACTTTTTTAGTGTTTCTCCCTTTTCAGCGTAAATTATTCCAATGAAATACAGTGCATAATGCTTTGAAATTTTAACTGATATTTCGAGTGAACAAGAATAGTGGAGAGTATTTGACCTGGCATAGTTTCAGCAGTAGATGGCAGGATTGCATTATCTGCTTCTAAATGATAAAATGCACTATCCACAGGTCACACGCCTCAGAGTCATTTACACTCTAGGCTCATGTGTTACTGGGAAATTCACCCTGACAAAATTTTTGTTTGTAAAAATGGCAGAAAAAATCAATTAAAATTATTGATGAAGGCTTGAGGAAAATCTATCAGAGATTTTTTTAAAGTTATTATTAGGAGTTTAATTTTTTGATTTGTGATGTCATATGCGAGCAGATTTCCATGTATCGTGAATTAAAACTACATGTTTTAGGTCTCTGCCGAACTTCGTTCAGGTGAGACAAAAATCAATGAAATGTCATTTTCTCAAAAAAATTGAAAATTAATTTTACTGTATCTTCAGTATATCAACATACAAATCATTTTACACCTGCTCCTGGAAGAAAAAAAAATTAACTAGTCATCATGGACCATCAAAAAGTTGAAATTTAGGCTTTTTTTTTACATAACACATGGGACAGCTGCTCGTCTATGACGTCACAAATAAAAAAAAATCTAATAACTCTCTTAATCTATCACAGATTTTCCTCAAACAATCACCAATATTATAAATTATTTTTTCTGCTATTTTTATAATAAACTTCTTATCAGGGTGAACTTCCCCTTTAGAAATAATAATTGCAAAAAAAATGTTATTATCACAATTCAAACCTTGTTTATTTGGTAGATCATCCAATATTTTAAGTGGTTTTTTATTTTATTTATTTTCTCGGAAGGGGGCTGCACCCCTATGTGCAGTAAGTGAAAAAAAAAACTTAGTTGCAGCAACAGTGGTGATGATGGTTTCATGGGTGACAAATACAATGTTAAAAATCTCCATGAACCCTCTAAAGATTGTACATGACTTACTACTACCCTCTAATCTGAAGTGAAAAACACAATTTCTTGTTAATTTGAAATTTTTAAGGGGACAAAATTTGGATGTGCATTATACATTTTATAACATTCAAACTGTCATAGTTACTTACTGCTTTGTCAAAAAAAAATCATCAAAAAAAGATTTTGAGGTGGCATATTGTATGAAGACTTGTCATGCCATTGTTAGCAACGGCACACAGTTACATGTATGGCAATTTGCATAGTAAATATTTTGTATTATTATGCTTATTTCTATCTCCTGACATCATTAGAGGCAAAAATGATCTACATTGAAGTGGGTTTTAGGGAGGTGGGGCTTTTAATAAAATAAATAAAAGAATGTTGAAGTTATAAGATGCACATTAAAACCCAACAGGAAATGCATTGGTGAAGTAAAGACTCATACACATTAACAGAAGATATTATGCATTTGCATGTCAGTGGACCTGTATCACACAGATACTGTAGATCATCAGACCTTTATGTTTGAAATTTTCATTGTTGCTTCTTTGATTGTTTTACATTTGATTTTCACATCAACATGATGAAACATAATTTTAGAATGGCGCTTTCTCCCTGCAACACTGCACATCAAAAAGCTTCAAATATTATCACAAGATGGCAGCATTCCACAACCCATAGTAAGAATGATCAAACACCTGCAAGCTGATGTACAAGAAAGTCAAATTGAATTAAAGCTTTGGTTCTAGAAAATACACATTATCATCATGCTAAGTTCAAAAATTCATTGTCAGATGAAATAAAAGAATACATCAGATAATGCATGAAAGATGAAAAATAAAAACAAAGAGAATTTCGATAAAATTTCATTACAAACGTTTAAATCAGAGCTCTACAAACATGTGCACGTACATTTAAAAAGTTTGGTCCCAATAATTTGCTAAATTTTACATGTACCATATATTCAGATGTACATTGTATGTAATTCTAAAGCATACACTGTATGCAGACTTTGTCAAAATGCACAAAATGAACTGAAATTTTGTGCTATGTTTTTTTCGCATGAAAATACTACAGTGGATTCACCTGGATGGGGTATGGGTTAGGGCGGTCCGTGGACTATAGTTATTTGGTTAACTTTGCCCAATGCCTGGCAGCTCATCCAGGTGAATCCAGTGTTTAATTTTTTTTTGTGTTACTGTATTATTGTAACAATTATTTTTTATCATTGTATTTGACTTGTTTGATATTCTGCCAAATAAAATAATAATAATAATAATAACAATCTAAACAGCATTTATGCAGACCTAAAGCCCGTTTCATAAAGAGTTGCAACTGTTGTAACTTTGCCATTATGGCAACTACCATGATAAACTTGATTTTGATTGGCTGCTGAGCCCTGTTGCCATGGTATTTGCCATCGTCGCAAAGTTACAACAGTTTGCAACTCTTTATGAAACGGGCCTCTAGACAATGCTTACTATATGTACTAATAGCAATTTTCTCCATCATGGCTATTACCGGTACTTGCAATTTGGTAAACTACCACTCTAACTGTTTATTTAGTCTACTACATGTAAATACCCTGATGGTTTAATTTCCACTGTCTTTAGCTTTTAAAGGTTTTCATGGTGAAGAAGAAAGAAAGTAGTGGTTTCACAGTCCATCATGAATCCTTTCGTGGGCATATTTTTTCTCCTGAAGACGACAAGATCACACTTCACTTGTCGAAGCATTGAGTTTGGGTGATCATTAGCATGACCAACATTATACATGTACATGTATGCAGCGCACGACACTGGCACTGGTCCGATGTTCCCAGACCGGTAAATATTGCTGTCGGGCCAATAAATTTTCAGAAATAGCCAGATTTACTGGTCAGACATGGCCAGTAAAAAATATATCACACTGATACAAATTATATTTTCTTCGTTTTTGTGAATTATGAAAGTGGCTCTGGCATCTCAATAAATGGTTCTCATGAGTATGTTGTGTGTTTACTTACTGTTTGGTTTTTTTTATGGGGGGGGGGGACAATAAGCAATGAAAGATAGCAAAATAAACTCAAGTCTTTTTTTAATGTTTTTCTCTATTTTGGGGGACCAGTAAATTTTAGGTTTGGACCAGTAAAAAATGGAAAAACTGGGTATTTATTATTGGTCCGACATGAACAGGTTGGACCAGTAGAGAAAAGGGTTAGTGTGGAGCCCTGATGTATGTCCACAAAAAAAATACATGATGTACTGTGAAACCACTTCATTCCTACTTATATTAAGGTTTTACTGTATTATTTGGCACTTTAACATACCAGTATGAAAAGTTGTTCATACAGTAGTTCATAGTGTTCTAAAGAGTGTAAGACGAATATCTGGAAATGGTCCAAATACACGCTTTCCAAAGTAGCTTATCTCCATATGCAACATGATACTGTATAGCGCGCCTTTGAAATAGGCAAAAGATAAACAGTAAAAGTACCAGATCATTATTTGATATTCATTAATCATATCCTGTTGACTTTTTTACACAAAAATATTTCAGAGCTTTCTCACACAATGTCTGAATGAGACTTACTGAAGAGGGGGGCTTAATAATTCATCTACTACATAATCTATCAAATTCAAGTTTTCACAATGGATCAATGGATGAAAAGGAAATAAAGCTGTAAGATATGAATAAAATTTATATTTGCTCTTTCCCAAACTTCAGACAGTCTCTTAAGACAAGGAAATGTTAGTGCTACTACAGTAGTAGCATTCCAAAATCCGAGGTACATGTACTGGAGGTATAAGTATCATTTACATAAACCTACTTGCATTTGTAGATAAAATAAATGAATAAACAATAAATAAATAAATGAATGAATGAATGAATGAATGAATGAATGAATGAATGAATGAATGAATGAATGAATGAATGAATGAATGAATGAATGAATGAATGAATGAATGAATGAATGAATGAATGAATGAATGAATGAATGAATGAATGAATGAATGAATGAAAGAATGAATGAATGAACGAACGAACAAATGAATGAACGAACAAATGAATGAATGAACTAATGAATGAATGAACAAACGAATGAACAAACAAATAAATAAATGAAATAAACAAGATATTAAGGTAAAATGTGTTTACAACTCACCGTCCCTTGGGCAATCAACAGTAGGCTTTTAAAAAGCATGACTGCACTATTTAGGTTAATATTATTGCACTGTACACAGAGAAGTTTAATCACTAGTATATATGCATTCTTGACTTTGTGTAATTGATATATTCAGAAGCACTTGTAAGGGAAGTCCACATTATATCCAGGCTGTTATATCATGTATCATGACAGCTCATTATTAAAGAGAATGTTCAAGGATCCATCGCAGGAAGTCTTAAAATCAATCCCAGCCCAATAAATCAATCTTAACTTGACTTTCTACCAATCAGATGTGTGAAATACAGACTTAATCTTATTTATACTTGATTATTTTGAAAACTAAACACCTTTTAATCTTTCTGCAACTCTTCTGCTAAAATGACACAAATGATATTAAAGAGTATTCTCATTTCTTAAAGTCTCAAAGTAGAGAGAAAAAATTGTTATAAAGGGGTATTCCATATCTTAAGGGGAAAGGTTTATTATGAGAAATTAAACTCAATGTGTTTGATGAAATATTGGGTTAACAAGAGACCTGTGGAAATACAAGATTGAACTTATTTATTTCATTTCGATGAAATACACTGTAAAACTGTGTAGATGAACAATATTTTGCACATGAAATACCTACATTACATGCCCATGAATGTGTCTTGAACATATATTAACACAAAATTACAAACATACATCTCATCTTCACAATGTGATTGTATGGTTAAAGCATAGCTTAAATAAAAGCTGACTGTACAAAGCGTGTTATATTTTATACTATAGCCTGGGTTGAATGAGGGCTAGGATGACTAATCATCATGAACAGCCTGGCTTTCCTTACGGTTGACAGAAGACAAGCTATTGCATTGCAGGATCCCGCGCAGGATATGCTCCACAAAGCAGTACGAGGTCCCAAAACGAAAGCTCTGCTACATGTACGCAAATCGAGTTTCAGATCTGCCCATATATTGCATGAATGTTTTACAGGATGGAAGATATGATCTCAATTCTCGATAACACTGGTAGAAATTTACAGTGCACAGATTATAGGTGAACTCATAATGTGAATGATATGCTCAAGGAAATTGAAATTGCAAGGCACAAAAAATTAAAATACCAAGAAATCAAACTCTATAAGAACCAGGAAAAAAAGGATATATATATTTTTTTTTTCCAGGGTTACATATACTTATCACAAGTTCACAACCTCAGACTGCCTAAAAGTAAGATTTAACATTGTCGTGAAGAGAATTTCCCAGGGCTTTTTTTTTATTTTCCGGCTAGGGTTCTTTTGAGCATTTTGAGGGCCTAATTACCCTGGTTTATTTATTCATTTTTTTGATAAAGCCCCACATACGAGTACATTTTACACTTCCTTGAATTTGTCTGTGAACTATACTTCACTGTGGAAGTACTTTTAATAAACAAATGAAATATTTCTTTGCATCGGATATCAATCAATAGAAACAAATTTCTGTATTATCTTTTCAATAATGTGAAGTTTTTTGCAGAATTTTTTTTAAAAAATCTATTTGGTTGCCTTTTACCATACAGTATATAGATTTTTCTTTTACATGAATGTATAAAATTATATTTATTTATTGTATACAATGTGTTGCTGTTATTTTACATTTTTTACATTGTATTTGAATATTTTTATATGGTTAATGAATTGAATTATATTGAATAGACCTATTCAACAAATATGGAGACGTAGGGCCTACAGTATACATAGACTATCATAAAATACAGCAGAGCCTACATGTATATATCTGATACAATATAGGATTTCTGTGAAAGAACACATACATATAGTGACATTTTAACAAGGGACATCCAGGATAAAAACACAGACCTGAGGAATTTGCAGTTTAGGATGCAAATAATGACAATTATTAACAATTTCCTGCCTGAATGAAATACATACATAGGGTGCAGACTACAGAGAGTGGCTGTCTGTATATATGGAGCAAGGGAATCCCACCTGTTTTTACTGTAGACTGTACGACTGGATTACTCTGGCACAAATTTTCAATTCAAGTTAACTTGCATTACCGGTAATAAGTAAATATAAATAAATTGACAATATCTCAGTTAGATTATCAATGCACAGGGTGTACAAAGAATAAACAATATTTACTTATTTCATTCTCTTTGTAAATTGCAATCAAACTACGTTCTAACAATCTAACTGAAATATTAAAACAATGATTATTTTCTCTCTTTCAAAAATATATGATTACTGTGTAAACATCTTAATAGAAGTTACTGAAGCATAAATTATGAAGAAAATGTTCATTCTGTATACATGACAATCTGCAGGATCCAGTTCCATACGTATAAAAGTGTACAGTATGGAAAGTCAAGTATTAACCGCTGGGCTCATTATGGTTCTTGTTTATACACTGGGTGTTTTTTCCTGGAGCTCAGAAGCCAGTCAAAAACCTTATTTGATCTGGGGAGCATTTCATCAACATTTCCGTCCTAACAAGTTGTCAGATCTGACAATTTCCTTGATTCTGATTGGCTGTGAGGCACTGTTACTATGGTAACTGTCGGATAAAATGTCCGACAAGTCCTTCATGAAATACTCCCCAAGTATTGTATCACTGTAGCCTGCTTTTTTGTCTTATTGTTTTTCCTTTATTCAGGTACAAAATTCCTATTCCCTATTTTTTTCACTTTTCAATTTTAAAGTAATATCAGGCCTTAACTTACTTAAAATACTAAGATTAATCATGAGCTGTGTCTTCTGGCCAGCCCCTCTCTGTATTAGTTAGTACAACAGAAGGCAAAAATTATAATTTTTATTTTTGGGGGCTACTTTTCACTTGTTGCTATGTCAAGCAAGCCACTTGAAGGGTTTCAGGGTTTCAAGAACCTCTGTTTTAAAAATTAATGTGTAATAATTGATTGTTTACTTTTAAACTAAACTGGTTTATTCAACTCAAGGTCCCAATAAACATACATCCATCTATCCATATACAATATATGCAAAGTGTACAATGAAATGTATAAAACACACAAACTATACAATTATGCAACAATAATAAAATTATGAGCATTGAATGTCGAGACCACTGACGCTTTGGGGCTTGTTATAAAAGGCCTTGTAAGTAGCGCGTAAATTTCGGGTAAATTTCTATTGGAAGCAATGAGGGCAGAAATTAAACTGCCGGGTAAGTGGAGTGGAAGCTACTTGTAGCCCCGGGGGGGGGGGGGGCACTTATACTGACGAGTGAATACCATGCGTGACCAACAAAAAATATTGCTGTACTTGTATAGGGTTCAATTACTTGCAAAGGGTATCGTTCTGTTTCCAATACTTGCTAAGAGTAGGGTTTCACACGCCAATACTTGTTAAGGGGTGCATTTTCAGAATATGGAAAATACTTGTTTAGGGTGCTTTTCGAGACCCCTTGGTCGCGCATGGTATCCACTCGTCAATGGAAGTACCCCCCCCCCTACCCGGGATGTAGCCAGCTGGCCAATCTTTCCTGTGGTGTCCTTCAAAGAACAAAGCTACCAAGGAGTTAATACCCTGTCCCTGCCATGTAGAATTAGTGGGCCGCAAGCATGCAGGGCTAGTGCGGTAAGTGCACGGTAATGCAGCCAGCTAGCTGCATGATCATCTCTACATGCACCTGATTGTCCACCATCTTGCCATCACGCAGTCCCTAAAAGACACCCTAGTCGGATGAATGGAGAGAAGGCAATATCAGCTTCCACGCAGCGCGGTCCACACTACAACAAAAGGATACTAGGCCTACAGAATCTATGAAAAACATATCTGGGTTAAGATATGTAAGGGTTTATTTATGCTTCAATTGCGGAGACAGAATCAAGAATTTCAACCGTCGTTTCAGAACGCCGATCGCAAACGTGGTTCTGGGGGTGCTGTTATGCTTAATTTTTCAGCTCTAGGCGAAATCGCGATCCGCAGCTGGCTTCGGACCGTAATTTTTGTTGAGCAGGAAAGCAAGGTAAAAATGGGCGCGCCTTTTTCCGAAATTTTTTTCTCTGAGTGTTGTTATGGTCGACTATTATTTAAACTTCGAACAGTAATTGCATGGAGCTACTTGACATAGCTAGAGAATTTCCACCAAGGTCAGGATAAAAGTAAGACAACAAAGAATATTAAAGTATACATGAGAAAATAATAAGTTATCTATTTGTTTATGCTACTGGGGCTTCGGGCTCAGCGATGTCTCCTCATCATAACTCATGTTCCGTTTTTTTTAAAAGAAGTATTAATAGTGAACAGAACTAACTTAATAATCACACATGCAAATGTACATTGGTGGTCATTATTAGTCAACCCCAAAATCTGGTGGATTTGAATAAAAAGAGAAAAATCCAACAAGCATAAAACTTAAAATTTCATCAAAATCACATATAAAATAAGTCGACATAATTGACAGTTTCACTTTTAATTTCAGAAAACAGTTGTATATGCACATCCTGGATGGTATGCAAATGAGGAGACTGATGTCATCCACTCACTATTTCTTTTGTATTGTATTAGACTCTACCGTAAGGGCACTAGTATTCAACCCGTTTGGAGAGTTTCCTCAAATATATAGAAATATAGAATTTACCTGAATTTCAGACCCGTCTTATTTCCAAGAGCAAATGCTGGTTATTCTTTTTCCGTTATTTTTTTCTTCAACCAGTTGACTGTGTGCGCGGGCGATCGAATTATACGGCAACGGATTTTGGTACTAGTATTCAACCCGTCGGCACTACTATTCAACCTAGCGATGAAAGATGGCCCTGTCTCTCAATCTGCCCTTGTCCCATCCGACTATGGACTAGACCATTTGAGATGAGACCAAACAGGGAATTAATCAAAGCCAGAGACTTACATTGATCTAGATCTAATTTAGCAATCTAAACCCTTTTGAGATTTGCTATCAATCCTCACTAGGTTGAATACTAGTACCATTCAGTGCAAAAGGCCATCGCCGCATAATTCGATCCTCCGCGCATACAGTCGACAGATCGACAAAGAAAATATCGACAACAGATTACCCTGGAAATAACAAAGGTATGAAATTAAGATAAATTCCCTATTTCTAAATATTTTGGGGAATATGTCAAAATCTTTGAATTATGCCGGGTTGAATACTAGTACCCATACGGTATATGAAATATTCTAATTTTCTTATTTGCAAGTGAAACAACTCTTAATTCCTCTTTGAACATGTGGGATTAGGCCTATCATTAGTAATAGTATTGTTCGATAGTTATGGTTCACTTTAGACCAAAAGCTTCAGTCTCTGTTATATTGGTGTTCCGCTGAACTCCGTTGGCTCCACTCACCAATTACAGAGACCAAAGGTCTAACTCGATCTGTACAGCGACTCAATGGCCATATGTTTATGTATTAAGTTCGGATAAACCAGGGAAGTGAAGTTGCGCGACAACCCAAGTAAGTCACTGTTTTTTGTCCTTTTATTTTTTTCCCTTTTGGTGCATATCAGGCCAAAACGGAATAATCTTTATTTTGGTCCAGTTCTTTTTATATATTTTTATGAAAAAAAGACAAAAATCGATGAGCTCGATCGGGGGGATTTTGCATTGTTGACCCCCTAATGGTGGCGGCACGATCGCGAGCCATCTGTGTACGAGGAGAAATTAAAAAAAAATTAAAAATGTTAAAAAACTCCTCGAAACAGACCGCTGCCAGCTGTCTAGGATCAGTTTAATTAATATGAGTGACATTTAAATTAAAACTATAATATTATTTACACTGACCACCCAACTCCTCCCCCCCCCCCCCACTGCACTTTCCCCCAAACTCAGCAAAAGGCCCAACTCAAAGTCAAATTGAGTTGAACTTGAAAACTGAATTTGAATTCTTCACTGCACAGAGCCAGAGGCAGCTAGAGCTGCAGAGTGCAGTGAGTGATGCAGATGCAGGCTCCAATACTGTCATTAACTGTGCCACTGGCACTGGCAGTGAGTCTGAGTAGTTTGCTACTCACCACATCCTTTTTTGCTTCTACTGCTTGGCCGCCTTGGCCCCTTCCACTTGTGGGTTGTTGTTGCTGAATTGGAGTTTCCATTGTTTTTCGCTCTAACTTGTTACCGTACTCCGTAGTTCTAAATATTTTTGTTCCTTTTGCAGCGAGAGCTTGCTGCTGCCGACCACAAAATGTACACACCCTTGGATGGAGTTAATGTGACCGAGTTGAAGGATTAAGATCCCAGCAATACTGATTTACATTTTAAGAGGCAAACAAGGTTGTGTTCACAAATATTTGAAGCTTAGATTTCAGAAAAATATTAATACAATACTTTAAAAATAACATGCAAAATAAATAAGGAAATAAATTGATAATACAGAATTGTCTACCAGACTTTTCAAATAGTTTTCTTGTTCTTATTCCAAGATGGCAGCGCCCATGAAGCTTGTTGTTAAGTGGAGTGGTCAAGAATATGAATTTACCGAAGTTTCTGGTACTGATACAGTAAAAGATTTGAAAGAAGCAATTCATGAGAAAACCGGGGTATTACCGCAGCGGCAGAAAATTCTTGGATTGAAGTTTAAAGGTAAACAAATTACCTTGTTTTTAATCAGGTCAACTCGTCCCTCTCTCTCCTCTGACTAGTCTGACTCTACCATCCTGCTATTGCTAACCAGTCCCAGGGAGCTCCGGCCCGCTTCGCGGGCACGGGCCGGAGCTCCCGGCTGGGTTACCATCCTGCCTGTGAGTGTGGGGAATCTACAGGTAGGATGCAGCCTGTACACAGCACACAATTAAAAAAAAAATCATTAATAAAATATCACTTTCATGACTTTTGTGACCAAAAATACTAATTTCGATATAGGGCCTAGTTGCAATTTATTTTTCATTACTTTAGTAACTTGGCTTGGCCTTTTCTTGGGCCATTGCATTGGGTGTAATTTTTGTATTCAGAGCGCTCGAAAACTTGAATTTTGGGCATATTTTTGTGTACACCCTATATATATATTGGTGGAAAGTAATAATATGGCAAGACCATTGTCATTTTTCAATCTCTATATTTAATTAAGAAAAAATAATTTATAGAATCAAAATTTACTTAAGTCAAGAGCCAAATTGTATGATGAATAATGAATAGCTGTAATGTTAAATGTAATGGAAACTGACAGTGTCAAAAAATCGAAAGCATTTGTCCCAAAGAAAAAGAGAAAATAAGCCAAACATTGCCAACCTTATTTCACCACACAGAGAGTAATAACAGAGAACAATGTCATATCATGACTTTGTTCAATGTTCATAGAATGAGTGGACTCTGTCTGACTCTCTCTCGGAGTCGGAGGCTCACACTTGAGTGTCTGCTGCCACTCCCTGCCAGGCAAGGCGGCCGTGGCATGACCCGCAGCCAGGAGGCTCCTGGCTAGAGATCAAGGGCAGATTGCACGAAAGGGTCTTTGCAAGGACCGTCTTTCGTGTCGCCCATTTTTTATGATGCGCCATGTGAAACGCATTTCAAATGAATTATCTGCAAACATATTTTATTCGTCCGTTAAAATAAACATAATATTTGTTTATAAAATGATGTATAGCTCATGAAATTGTATAAAATTTGATTTAAAAGCAAGCTTACAAAGTTTATTTGTTTATCATAAATTTCAGGAACACCCCGCTTATACAAGTTATAGCGCATCATAACAGATGGGCGACACGAAAGACGGTCCTTGGAAAGACCCTTTCGTGCAATCTGCCCCAGGTGAAAATCATTCACTAACGTGTGCTTACTCTCCACGGAGCCAGGGATTGCGTCCCATTCTTGTGCATGTAGATCTACCGCGAAAAAAACTGAAATTTTCGCCCCCATGATTTTTACTTGAAATCCTATTCCTTGGCTTCTAAAAGATCTAGCCCTAAATCTAAAACTTGCCACAATGTTTACGTCGCCATCTTCTTTTTGTTCTTTGCCAAGCTACAGTCAAGATGCATATCCAGTGATAATTATGCGTCTTTACTCTGGTAGCTTGGCGAAGAACAAACAAGTTTTCCCCGTCTTTTCATAATATTTTTCTTGTTTTTTTTAATGAATTCTTGTTAAAAATGATCAATATCAATATCATATAAATGTCGGAAATGAAGTTATATCCCATTAAAAATAACAAGATTTAGGGCTAGATCTTTTAGAACGAAAGTAGAAATCTCGGGGGCGAAAATTTCAGGGTTTTTTTTGCGGTACACGCACATGAAGCATGAATCGGATGCAATCCCTGGCTCCGTGGAGAGTAAGCACACGTTAGTGAATGATTTTTACTCTCTAGGAGCCTCCTGGCTACCTACCCGGGCCTGCTTGAAAACCCTCCCCCCTTTCAAAAATCCTGCGTACGCTACTGCTACTATATATTGACTATTTTACATATTAAAGGTCAAGTCCACCCCAGAAAAATGTTGATGTGAATAAATAGAGAAAAATCAAACAAGCATAACGCTGAAAACTTCATCAAAATCGGATGTAAAATAAGAAAGTTATGACATTTTAAAGTTTCGCATATTTATCTCAAAACAGTTTTATATGCACAACTCAGTGATATGCAAATGCGAGAGTCTATGATGTCCATCACTCACTATTTCTTTTGTTTTTTATTGTTTGAATTACCGGTATACAATATTTCAATTTATACAGAATTGACAATGTAAAACTTGACTGAACTAAATAATGTTAAACAATGTTAATTCCACAAGTTCAGGGAGGAATAAAGCTCGATTTCAAATGACACGGGTGAGAAAATCAGAATATTTCATACTTTAGATAATGAAATACAAAAGAAATAGTGAGTGGATGATGTCATCAGTCCCCTCATTTGCATACCGGCCAGGATGTGCATATAACTGTTGTGTTAAACTGAAAGTAAGCGAAAATTTAAAATGTCATAACTTTCTTATTTTACATCCGATTTTGATGAAATTTTCAGTGTTATGATTGTTGGATTTTTCTCTTTTTATTCAAATCAACTTTTTGTCGGGGTGGACTTGTCCTTTAAAGATTCATCTGTGGATCTAGACTATGTTTTAATTTGTAATGGATGGGGAAAGTGAAAATCTGAATTCTTATCCAAAAGTCATACTTTTAACTACAGGAGTACAGCAAGTACAGGCCCCACAGGGATCCTTCACTTTAGCTCCCGGGGGGGGGGGGGGGGGGTGGCACTTACATTGACGAATGGATACCATGCGCGACCAAATAAACACGTAAAAAGGATGTCTTTTTCAAGATAGGGCACGTTACGTACGTAACGTAATAAGGGTGTCAAAAACACTAAAATAATGAAAAAAGGGTATCTATTTTCGATAGGAAAGCTACGTGTTTAGGGTCATATTTGCAAGGGTATAAAAAATCAAGACTAGAATGTTTTATAAAGGATGTACTTTTTGCCCCAAGAGTCAACACTACGTGTTAAGAGTACAATTTGCGCGAGTGGGGCTGTACTAAACCCATTGATGTAGGTAAAGGTAAAACCGACGACCGACGTCCGTGACATAACAATTTAAATATCGCTGTACTTGTTTAGGGGTTCAATTCAGGGAATACTTGACAAAAGTATTGTTTTGTTTCCAATACTTGTTAAGGGTACGGTTTCACACGCCAATACTTGTTAAGGGGTGCATTTTCAGAATATGGAAAATACGTGTTTAGGGTGCTTTTTGAGACCTCATGGTCGCGCATGGTATCCACTCGTCAATGGAAGTGGCCCCCCCGGGCTTTAGCCTACATGTATGTAGACTGTAGTAATTTATTAATACCCGGGGGGGGGGGGCACTCGACCAAAAAAGTGGTAGGGGTGTGCCGCAGGCGAGGCAAAAAACGGGGGCCTTGGAGCGGGCTTATTGTAAAAAGGAGGGTCCTCGGAACGGGCTTCGGAACTACATATGTTTGTGAAAACGGGGGTCCTCGGAACGGATCTCCGTATATCTCTGTGAGTGCGTATGCATCCCTATGGAACGGGCAATCGTGCATGACGCAGCTAGCGCGGCCTCCGCTGGGTGCGCTCGCGCTTAGGCGATGGTCGAAAAGCGCTCTACGGCCGCTTTTCACCAAAATTGCAGCTCCTTGTAGCAGATCAATGCGACCGGAACGGCGTAACGAAAAATATGCGAAGCTTTGGAACGGATTTCTTTCTTCTTTTTTCTCGATAAGAAGGAAATGCTATGCCTTGGAGCGGCTTTCTTTGTTTTCTATTTCTCAAAAAGACAAAAATGCTATGCCTTGGAACGGAAATTTGAGTGTAAAAATGGGGGTCCCCTCCGCGGCACATACCCACTATGCATTATATACTGAGTGCCCCCCCCCCCCGGATTAATACACTGTCAATCCTATTAAAACTGTGAAACCATTTTTTTCAATTTGAAGGCAAACCACCCGGAGACGATGTCCAATTATGTGCCCTCAACATCAAGCCCAACACAAAGATTATGATGATGGGGACTCGGGAGGAGACGATCATCGCAGCCAATGCCAAGCCCACTGATATTGGTGAAGTGGTGGATGACTTTGACATTGAGGATGAAGAAGTGGCTACTGAAAATAGGTCAGTGATACCTTTTATGCAAATGATATATAATAATTATAACATTTGTAGGTCGCTTTATACTGATGTTTTTATGAATATATATGAACATTTACTTACATGTAGATCCACTCATATCAAATAAAATGGAGCCTTGTTTTGTTTTTTTCTTTCTTTTTTATGTTTTTTTTAAATATTATTATGTTGATGTTTTTTGCAGTACATATAACTGTATAATCACCATTAATTTGTTTTCTTTAACCAATGAGCAGAACCATGAGGGATCGGCCTCGATAGGTCTTTGGTCTTTGCTAATCCCCTTCATCCACTGCATGTTGGTTCTACTCTTTCTATTTGTCATTATATTGATTTGTTTATGTATTGATTGTTTTTTATTGTTCATATAATATTGTATGTTGTATATTGTACCTTTTAATGGATGTGAATAAAGTGAATTGAATTGAATTGAATTTTTTCAAAACTTGCATTTTGATATTGAAGTCTTACGAACCTACATGTGTGCATTGATTCTTTCTAATCAGGGAAGAATATTTGCAGAAAGTGGAGCATCGGGTCAGGAAATATGAGATTAAAGTTGTGAACCAGTCCAGACCGGGAAAGAAACTCCTTGTACTAGATGTGGATTACACATTCTTTGGTAAGCTTCCTATACAATTTTTTTGAAGAGATAGAGATGTATACATGAAACCAAAATTAATTTTTAAAAAGTCACAATGCATGGTCATGAATTCTACGATATTACACTCTGTCCTGTATGAAAATGTGAAACCATTTATTTTTTGCAATGTATAGCTTTACAAGTTAGTATACAAACAATTGTATGAATAATTGAGAAAAATATAAATGGGTGAAGTAAATAATCATTTTTTGCTATCATACATGTATTTGAATAACCCCTGCAGTAAAATATTTCCTGAAGTAGACATGTTAGGATAACTTGATTTTGAATTATTTATTTATAGATAAAATTATTTTGTTTTTGCAACATTTTTTTTGTCATCATCTTGGTGTAACACAGTCATTCAGACCACATTACAAGAAAACTTGATTGTTTATTATCAATATATTATCAATATTACAATATTATCAATTGTTATATACAAATTTGCCTTTCATACTCATGTTACCTGCGTGCATGTGTCATTGATTTATTATTTTCAATGAAGATCACAGGTCCATTGCTGAGAATGCCTTGGAACTGATGAGACCTAACCTCCATGAATTCCTTACTTCAGCCTATGAAGACTATGACATTGCTATCTGGTGTAAGTTGAGAGAAAAGAAATACCTACAATTCTTCTTGAATAGGCCACTTTGTCAAATGCAATTGAATTGGTCACAAAAAATCATTACTTTATTCTAAATTAAGATCAAAATGATTCTTCAGATGCTGTGTTGCTATTCACATTCTCATAGTTTAAAGTGATTGGTTAACATTGGTTTGACTTTAAACAAATCTGAGCTAGAAGGTCACACTTGTCACCTTTGTCTGTGATATGTTACAAAAATGAAGCCCAGAAAAAATTGCCTTGTAGTTTTAGCTTTTCATTCTCAATAATGGTTGTTTTCAGGGTTTATTAGTTCTAATACATGCACTTGTACACATGTTTCATCTTGGTTTGATAATTTTTTTAATCGGCTGCTCACAAAGTTAAACAATTCCTTTAAGTTAACCCTTGGTTAGAGTATACCACAATTTATGGAGTGCCAGATGTCAACTCATTCACCAATTACACTTGATTTTCATCCTGCAGTAAAAGACTGTACAAAGTTATGATTTTGGTAATGAAATGAGAAGAGAAGGATACAATTATTAATTTCATTGAATTCTTAAGTACCTTACCAGGGAATAATTTTTCTTATATCACATCGCAATTTGCTCCACTTTTTTTTTAAGACTGCTAAAAATATGTTCTTTTGTGTAGCAGATTTTTATACATATGACTGTACAGAAACTTAGTTGAGAGCATTTCTCTTATGACCAAAAAATGCTAATCAAATTTGGTAAGCAGAATTATTCCCAGATAACCTTTGTCATGATTTATTGAATAATGATTATGAAACCTAGCATTCCACAGAAATATGGACTGACAAATAAATGGATGCCATGGAAATGTTCATAATTTGGGATGTATCTCACAAAAATGCATGCATTAGTTCAGAGTACAATATAAAAAAAAAATGCATTTTCATCGAATTGCTTTGTGGGAAACTAAGCATTTTTTTGTAAAATATTTTTGCTTGCTGTTCAATTTGTATTTTGTGATTTTCCAAAGTTACACGTTGGTTTCCATAAACATACTAAATCTAAGTCTATAAATAATTGACCTTTATTTTAAAGACTTTCTCATGAAATAATTGTTTGCTGTGACAACTAGAGATTAGATTTAGCATTGATGTAACTTACACATGACAATGCAATGAAAATATAACATTTTTTTTCTTCAATTGAAACAGCTGCCACTAATATGAAATGGATTGAGGTAAAGATGAGAGAACTAGGAGTTGCTGAGAATCCAAACTACAAGATAGCATTCATGGTAGACAGCCGAGCTTGCATCACTGTACATACCCAGAAATATGGTATTATCGAGGTATGAGATCTACAATATTATTACTAAATTTGTTAGTTTCTTGTAATTCCTTAAACATAATACCAAAGGTAAAATTTCTCTAAGATATTAAGATTTTGTTTATTTACTTTGTTTCATTTATTGTTATTTTTTCATTAAGTTTTTCTTAGATATCTATTATATTTAGTTTGATTATTTATTTATTTTCATTTTCTTATTTTTATAAATTTTTATTTATCATTTATATATTTATTCATTTATTATTATTAGTTTTGTGGGGGAGGCATTGTAAGAGTTAACCCTATCTAGGCCGGGGTATTTTGGGAGTTCATATGGCCGGGGGGTGGGGCCTCCCAGGCCCCCCCCTTGAGATCTAGGCTGTCGACCGCGCGATCGCGCCGAAAATTGGCACGCAGGTTGTCTGGGATATAATCTACAAAATTGTATTGTGATTTATTTCAATGGCAGAAAGAAGCTGCTGAAAACTGCTTATCTAATAAAAGAGAGCCAATGGAGTAAATTAGAAAGTCAAAAAGGGGCCTAAGCTTTCGATCCTAGCAGAATCTTCGTCGGAGGCAAAATGACAAACATATTAAGTTTATATGTTTGTCATTTTGCCTCCGACGAAGATCCTGCTAGGATCGAAAGCTTAGGCCCCTTTTTGACTTTGTGATTTATTTCATGCGAATTGTTATTAAGTAATTATGCTAATTTATGCATAATTAGTATGCGAAATCATACTTTTTCTTTTAACTCCCTAAATAAAGCTCCAAATGTTCTAATTTTTGGCATAGAAACTCTGTTTGGTGTTCTTAGCAAGTTTACATGAAAAAAATTGTGATATCAGATCAATTTCTTATGTATTATATTGTTTTTTTGCAATTTCTTATGTATTTCGTTGTTTTTTGGACCCTTTGTTTTTCATTGTTTTTGAGCAATTTTTGCTCTGACATGCACTTATATAACGTTGCGTAATTTCGCAACCGCGTACCCGGGTGACGCAAAAGTGGTCTCAAAAGTTGCGCAAGACTTGAAAGTAAAAAGTCAGCGAGCAGCGCGGTCAAAAAAATTTGCGGGGCGAAAATATCGCGCTACTTGTTGAGGGGGGGCCTCGGAGCCCCCCCCCCCGCCTAGATAGGGTTAAAAGTAATGACAATAAGCTTCATATCAAGGGTGTATTTTATAAAGCATGTTGTGATTTTCACTTGCAAGTTCTGTTATAAGCTACTGAAATCCTTGTGTCTGATTGGCTCAAAACACATTAGTCAGTAAAAATCACTGATGATGCTTCATAAAATACTTTCCTGAAATCGTTTTATCTTTTGTTATTTTTCCCACCCTCTCTCTCTCTCTCTCTCTCTCTTTGTACATGGCTTATCAGCAGGATCAGAGAAAGGCTGGACCCTGTCTTACAAAGCGTTATGATTGATCCAATCAACCTCAAGTATATGGAAATCCATCAATGTCATAATTTTTTCTTCAGGAAATTTGCAAAATGTCCTTTGTAAACCAAGAGAAGCACACTGAATTTTCAACAGAAATATGACTATATGAATATACATCATATCTAGAAAATATCTTAAACAAACATGTATTTTAGGTGTTGACATTGCTGGCTTTCCATAGTTGTGGTTGATTGGAATAATCGCAACTCTTTGTAAGACGGGGCCCACATGTGCAAAACACCTCAAATTTCCACCATCATCCTCATGAGCAGTCAATATTTCAATTTCTAATTGTTTTGTAGAACAATTGTGTGACACTTTTATGGCACACATGTGTTGATGATGTCTTTACAACTTTAACAATCATTCAATCAACAAAGAGGTTTCTACCAGTTTGTCTTGACATTTTTTTTCTTTTTTTTAAATTCTTTTTTGAACTTCTGTTTGCAGACTAAACCCCTCTATGGTATTTTTTCTGTCTCGCTTCGGTGCCTGTAATAGACCGGTTTGAGTGCACATGTTTAATGTTCATGTATGATAGAAAGTACATTAATGCACTATTTGAGTGCACAATATTGGATCATATGCTCAGTATATCATTAGAAGTGCAGTTTCTTTTTTTCATGGAAACAGATGACTAAAGCTGAAATTACAAGTGAAAGTTTTTTTATTCATATATTCTGCTTGTGGGGTTGTTTATGAATTGTCTTGATGACTTTTTATTTTATTTAATTCTTTTCAACCTTTTATTTGCAGACGAAACCCCTGGGTGTGATTTGGGGTAAATATGAGCAATACAACCCCAAGAACACCATCATGTTTGACGATCTGCGTAGAAACTTCTTGATGAATCCTCAAAATGGATTAAAGGTAAGAGTAGAAGTATGAGCTCACTATAAACATACATATTTGATTAAAGCTTTACAGAGGCTTACCCAATGTAGCAACTAGTGATGTAGAAAACTGGCTCCAAGTTTATTTGAACACATTAATACTATATTGAAAGAAACATCCCTTTTTCGATAGCTATATGAATATTTTAAAATGATTTTATTTTCAGTAATCTGTGACATTTTTTTTTCTTCAGTCAGCATTATCATTACCATTCGTCTCCATCATCATCATAATAATAAATATCGTCATCACCATCATCATCATCATCTTCACCTTCATCATTACCGTCAATCACATTGTTATCGTCACTGGCGGATCCAGTGGGGGGGGGCAAAGCCGGCCCGTGCCCCCCCCCCCCTTTTGAGAGGTACAATTAAAATTTGTAATGTAAAAATGGCGTTAAAACAGAAGTGTGCCCCCCCCTTTTGAAAGTGGAGACCTTTTTTTTTTTTCCTTGTAAATATTTTTTGTTGACGAAATGTCCTTATCTTTTTATGAAAACTCTTTTAATTATTAATTTTTTTGCTTGTCAAATTATTCCAAGGGGAGATGTGCCCCCCTTAGAAAATCCTGGATCCGCCCCTGGTTATCAGCACCATCATCATTATCATCAATCTGGTCATCAGCAGTAGCATCATTAATACCACCATCGTCATCCTCCTCATCATCACCATCATCACTATGATTATTATTATAATATCACATATTCACCATTTTCACAATCATCATCATCCCTTTTCACCATATTCTCCATTTTGCCATCACTTTCTTTTGTTTCCTCATCTCTCTTTTTTTTTTGGGGGGGGGGTATTCTCAAGGAATAGAATTTTTCGAAAATATCTTATAAAAAAACTAATATTAAGATAGTATATGTAACAACTACTTTTAATTGACACATGATTTCCCTGGTCTAACTCATTGCTAACATCCTAAAGCAGTAACAAACAATCTATGTTATGTTTATTCTCTTAGAGACCTACTCATTAAAAAAATTATGAAGTTGCCCCCAAAGTCAGATATAGTAAATATTGAAATTAGAGTCAAGCATAAGTTCTTTTCAACATGTACAGGTAGTTATAAACTTCATTCAAATAACTCTCATATCTAACCTTAATCATTTTTTTCTCCTTGCCTACAAATCGTATTTTCAGATCCGTCCTTTCCGGGAGGCCCATAAGAACCGGTACCACGACAAGGAACTCATGAAACTGGCCAAGTACCTCCGCGATATTGCACCCCTCGATGATTTCAGCCATCTCAACCACAGGCACTGGGAGAGATATAAACCGCCATCAACATGATCTTATAGAATGGAATTGGGAATGATCATTCATTATGCTTTCAATTGAGGACATTAACCAGAGGATATGGTGCAGAAACATAGCTGTTGACTTTAAAATCATGTGTCTGTTTTCTCCGTCCACCGAAGGTGGTTTCCAGAAATATTATTTTGGATCATCTGTTTGTATCGTTTTCGTTCTTGCAATAACTTTAAAAACTGTTTGGCAGATCAACTTTTTTTGTGTCTCATGTCAAGAACTGTTTGACGAATCATCTGCCAAGAACATGGCTGAATTCACATGGTGATAATAATCTGATCAGGTTTGAGGTCGAATGTTGCAATGATTTGGAATCATTTCATGTATGAATCCAATTTAAACCTACAATGTAGCTCCTCTATCCTTATTAGATAGTAGTAATGACTTCTCAAAAGAATATGAAAGTTAAAAAAATTGAAATGAATAGTGAAATGTATTATTTGGCAATTGTGGAGTGTTAGAAGTGTTGTATCTGACAGACAATAAGAACTCACTTTTGATATTTTTATGATTCAGCCCCCTCTCCATTTTCTGCAATTGAACAATGGTTAAGAATTAGACTGAATCAGTCACATTCTTAAGAAGACAGTGTCTCTGACCCTGTTTCTCAAAGTTTGTTAATCAATTGAAAGTGACAAGTTTCTGTTACAAGCTACTGAAATTCTGCAACTTTGTTAGCAAAGAACAAAATAGTAATCGACTTCTGGTATTTAACAAGTTTGTGAAACAGAAGCCTGATGCATATTGTCACAAAGTGATGACTTGTCAGTCGAGGGACTGGTTGCAGAAAGAGGTGCAATTGAACGCAACTCAAGAAATCACTCCCAACTTTTTTGTCAGTTGCGTTTAAATGAAAGTCTTTCTACAATGGTTCTCAGATGATATTTTTAGAGATTGATTTAATAATTTTACCATTATTTGGACATGTTATATTTGGCTGTATACTTTGCGCATTTCATAATGGAACTAGAAAATATAATTTTGCTACATCCATTTTCAGCCATTTTGAAACGTGCAATTATTTATTCAAATTACTGCCCTCTGTTTGATAAACTGCTTCCTGCGACGCTTGCAGTTTCATGATCATGTATTTTCACACTAATCTATTTTGCAAAGTAAAACCCTTTGCTTGCTGGATCAGCTCAGAAGGGAAAATACCGACTAATGTTTTTTTGTTCTGATATTTCCGTTGTATTTTGCTTTCCTCAATGCACCAATGATACTGACAGTTATTTTGTAGAATATAGTAAAGAATTGTAACTATCACTATGCAGGTACAAAGATAAAGGAATAAACTCATTATTACAGTTGAGTTTAATTGTACCAATGTACACTTGATCCAACTTGGATAGGCCTTATTTGACTGTCTAGTTATCACATTTCATAGTTAAAATGCTCAAGAAAAAAGTTCTTATTCGAATCTGTTTAATTGCCTGCTGTCTAGATTCTCAACAGTTCTCATTGTGGCCCAGTGGATTAGTCTACAGACTTTGAAACAGAAGGTTGGTGGTTCAAATCTCAGGTATTTGTAGTTTCCTTCAGCAAGAAATTGATCCATATTGTCTTGAAGACTTGAACTCGACCCAGGCAAGTTGAATGGGTACATGGCAGGAATTAATTCCTTGAAATGCTTGTGTGCTGTCCTTTGGAAGTGCATAGAATTGTTATATCATGATATGCGCTTTACAATGATTATTATCATTATCATTATTATTATTATTATTATTGCCCATATAATGCAAATAACTGCATTTTTCTAAAAGTCTGAGGATAATAGTAATGCTTGTTTTGCTCGATGGTGACGCTGGTTGGTTATATGACTTCGAACAGTCAAACACTGCATTTTGGGGTTTAGGGTTGTAAGCCATGGAATTTTTGTAAATTAATCACTTTTCATTGTAAATATTTTCAAAATGAATTTAGCGAAATCCTTGATAATAAATATTCACTTGTGATAAGAATATTATAATGTTCCAAGTTTAGTTTCTAAGAAATTGAAAGAGGAATGGGAAGCAGTGTAAAATTAATGAGGAAAAGAGAAAGAGAGGGGAATAAGAGGAGAAAGAGAAATAATAGAGAAAGGGGGCACCACTGTCTTACTAGGTGGACATCATGCTTGTATGTAGAATGGATTTCAATGTGCAGACCTTAAACAAGTAATCTTTCTTTGAACTCAGAGTACCCTAAATGAGTATTTTTTTTTTCATTATTTCCCCACACCAAATTTTGGGTCAAATAATTAATTTTGTGTATGAATATGATTTCCATCTTGAAATGGCAATGCCCCCCCCCCCCCCCCGGCACAAGATTGAAACGTTATCATGTGGGAGGAGGGAGTTGAAACTCGTTAAGTAAGGGAGTAAGTACAGTGGAGTGCCCAGCAGAGATTATTTCTTATGGTACTTTCTAAGCTTGGTTGACATATCTCTCTCGTCGGGCCTATATTACTCTACCCTCAATTTTTCCTGTTCTTACTCTCTATGTCCCTCTCTTTTTACAATGACAGGATTTTTCAGCATGAAAATCCACTGAACCACTGAGGAAAATTAAAGGATCGAAGTGAAAGGGGGGAAAAGGGAGGGAGAAAGAGATAGAAAAAGAGAGAGGGCAATAAACGGAAAGAAAGAATAAGAGAATGGAAGTAGAAGGAAAAAAAGAGTTGGAAAAGAAAGAAAAAGGAATAGGATGAGAGAGAGATAAAAAAGGGGGTTAATTGAGAAAAGAGGAGGAAATTAGAATCAAAGGGAAAGATAAGAGATGGAACTTCAAGGAAAAAAGACGACAGAAAAACAGAATATGTGGCAAAGAATGAATGTGCCTGGCTGTAAAAACTAGCGTTGTGATTTCTTTTACTCGATCGCTGTATATAGCACCGGTCACCGCGACCGTAAATCCGCAACGCGCTTTGCATGCCGCGCTCACGATCGACCGCTACCAACTGTCGATCATACATTTAGACATGATTTTCTCTATGCATGCGGCATAGAGGTGGATTATAGTAAATCTACCTCTATATGGCTTGCGGTCGTAACCGTCGTATACCGTCGACGACCGTCGACCGGCCGCGCCGCCGCGCGCGGCGAATGCATCTGCGCGCATGCATGAAATTCATGCGCGAGATCTTCATGCAATTAATCAACTTCACAAATGCACAACGAAGCACTCGGAACTTGTCGAAATTATGGCGGACAAAAGCAACAGTGCCAGGGATTCATTTCAAAATACATGCTCACGAGGCAGTATTTCAGAAGCAATGTGGCCATGTGGAGATTTAGGTCATGAGAAGCATGATATCGCTGAAAAGAAAAAGTGAGTTTCTTTGGCTTTGCTCCGTTTGCTTGCCCTGCTGGCGCCCGTGCTGGGTCGGGGCGCGGCTGCGATGATGTGATTGTGAGGCACCCGCAAAACTGCGCTGCCCAGGCTAGTAAAAGTAGTATGGCTATGGATGGGTGGTCGGGTGTCCGGACAGTTTATCTTTTTGAAGCCTTCTTTTTTGTCTTTGGATTACACTATAAATATGAATTCAATACTTGTAGTTGTAATCATCTTCTATTTTGTTCTTTATAATATTTCCTAACATTTTGTACTAAAAATTGATGGAACTTCGCTTGTATTGTAATTTTTTCCAAAGACTTTCTAAAATTGATCGTCCGGACACACAACCTGTCCGGTCACACAACAACTGGGTATATAGTCACGTATTGTATTACCGGACACTATTATGATTCCGGACGCGCATATTACTGCATTCGACATGACGAAAAACCTCCATTTGAGAACACTATACCCCAGTTTTTCTCAATCAATTCTCTTCTCCAAGTACGACAAACCCTACTGCCCCAAGCATGCAATGTAAGTATCAAAACACCTGTTTCTTGACCTCGGTCCGAAGATAACACAACAGCCTTAGCGCGGTCCCCGTCCCGGCAAAGCATGCCGCCATTTTTTATTCACTTACTTTCCTTATTTCGAGGTTGATTTTCTTCGTTTGAAATTGAAAATGGACTAGGCCCCCTAACATTGAATTTCTTAATACAATAATATCAATATGCCTTTGAAAACGTGATTAAATATCGAATACAATAATTTCATTCCGAAGGTCCTTCTACAGGCAGAGAAGTCTTACGTAATAGCACAGCTGTTGTTTATCATTTCGTCCTTGGCTCAACGCTCATAATCTGGCCTGTGGAGGTGAAATTGAGACAGCTGGGATTACCTGGCCAAGCGGGGTTGATCAGGCGGGTGTTTCATAAAGCTGTTCGTAAGTTAAGAGCGACTGGTGATCCTGTCTTGCGGTAAATGGTACACACCATTGGCGATGATCACCAGTCGTTCTTAAAGTCGCTCTTAACTTACGAACAGCTTTATGAAACGGTCCCCAGGGCTTGGAAATGATTCAAACACAAAATGGGGTCTAATACCGCAGTTTGCAATCTGAACTGCGGTCTTTCTGCAAACGGGGGTTAGACGTAATGGAAAGCAATTTCGTACCGTAAGACTTCCGCAATTCAATTTCACAGAGCAATACATAGAACAATATTGCAAAAACAAGGCGAAAAAATCCAACTTTTACCTTATTTATCTCTAAAATGACAGAAAATGCTTAAAATATCATATAACATAGTTTTGCATTAACAATTGATATATTTTCTAACGGAAATATGGGCCTGATTTTCCAAATTTCAATCTCGTCCACTCCTTCGATCTAATGATGAGGTGTGGTGTATTGTGGGTGATCGTCGATGGCTAGTTCTCAAGGTACCCGTGCGCGAGGATTACCGTGAGTAGAGCCGTCGATCGGCAGCGCATCGATAGAACTTGATGAGTTTAGCCTGGGCCCTGGCCCTGGCTTAGCCTAGAGCAGGTCTTTCTCTAACTTAAGACTTAGATATCTAATGGGGCATTGCAAGAAACTTGCGATCAATTGCAAGTATGGTATAATTTCAGTCCCTAAAAATCAAGCATACCCATGTCGTGCAATTTATTACAAATTTGTAACAAGGTCATGTAAGTTAACGTTAGACCTAATCTGATTTTCTACAGTACAGATAAAATTGATCTATTTTTTGTAAAATTGCAAAAGAATATTTGCGATTGATTGCAAATATTTTCTTGCAACACCCGCTAAGTCTTTGTTTGCAAGTTACTTCAATCGCAATTTCACATCTACCTTAGATCAGAGAGTGGGAGTTAGCTTATTGAAGAAGCTACTCTCTTACTCTTATTTGCCCAACAACATAGCCCTAGGCTAGCGCTTATTTTGGCTTAGCCTTAGCCTTACTTTAGGCTAAGCCTAACTTAGGCTAAGGAAGGGTTAGGCCAAGCTAAGGGCAATTGGCAATTCTTCAGACGTCACTGTCTATCACCAGGAGCTGGACTGAACCTTGTTTGTTTTATTATTAATAGATCTAGACCTATTAGGATGTTGCACAGACTACAGTTGAAATTAAATCCATGTCATTTTCACAAAATTTTGCAGAGTAATTAAACTAAGTCTTTAGTACCTAATTATTCCAAATATGCAAAAATTAACATAGGTTCATGTGTTTGATATTTTGCAATCGAGCTTGGAAGTTCACCCATTTGCAAGGTCTCGAGAAATACGCAATAAAAATAATTTTTTAATCCCCATGAGATCACAACGTTAAGTGTAAACCTCTAATTACTCAATCAAAAATCCATCCCAATTTTTTCGCCAAATTTTAAATTATAGTTCAGAATTATATACCGGTACTCAAGTCTAAAGAATGCACTTATATTGCTATTTGTTTGCTTGTTAAAGAGTAGTAGCACCTGCAATTTTAAAAATAAGGTGTGAAAGCCAACAAAATCTCTTAAAAATTTGAAGTTTATATTCAAGAAGTACAATAAATGCTGGACTTTATTTAAAACCCATGTCACTTTCACCAAATTTTGAATGCATGGTTGTACTTGTAGAGAAAGGTACATCATACTAAAGTATCAGTACTTTTGTTGGAACAAAAATGCTTTTAAAAACACCCCAAAAAACACCCTGTTCAAAAGCTTGTATCTTAAAGGGAAAATTCTATACCTCTATCCCGTTAAATCAAACTTGAGGTCATATTTGTCATACTTTACAGCACTGCAGAGTAAAGTATTTGAAGAGGTATTGCATTTAAAAAGTTGGTCCTGATATTATTTTCAGCTAACTGCTTCGTAAAATAACACATCAAGATTTGCTGTTAGAGTGCAGATCCTTGGAAAATCAGCTGATACTGTAGCTGATTACTCGCCTGTTCACTTATTGTGAAGTCAACGCACATGGCGTGAAATATGCATAGATAGGGATGCACACAAAACTGGGGAACGTCCTTAAGTAAAATTTGATGAATTTCCTACTAATAACTTGTCTAGATCTATACAGTCTATGCCTATGGTTAAAAAAAGTTTTTTTTCTCTCATATAACTTTATTCTTATCATTCCTGTGCATGGACACCGTGCTTACTCTCCATGCGTACCATTTTGATATGCGACAGACCAACAGTGCTTTTGCACACAATGTATTGGATTGGTAAGTTCTAATTCCCCCTGGAAATCACCTAGACCAGAGTAAATAGATTGTGTAGTACAGGCAAACAAAATCCATATTTAGTCAATTGGTGGTTCAATTATAAATTCCATTATTATAAATGTAAATTGATTTTGAAGAAATTTAAGTAATTAAAAAATTTTGAAAATTATTTAATCAGACAGTTTATGCACTTTTCCTGATCAACATCCCCCAAAAAGAAACAATAAAGAATAGACCCCCTTTCACTGCACAGAAATGGGCACCATCAACTGCACCATTCATGAAAATAACATAGGCACTGTCTGATTTTTGTTGTTGAAAATTTGTCTTACTACTCTTTATAATATAGAATAGGTTTTTTGTCTCGCCTGCATAGCAGAGCGAGACTATAGGCGCCGCTTTTCCGACGGCGGCGGCGTCGTCAACATCAAAATCTTAACCTAAGGTTAAGTTTTTGAAATGACATCATAACTTAGAAAGTATATGGACCTAGTTCATGAAACTTGGACATAAGGTTAATCAAGTATTACTAAACATCCTGCCTGAGTTTCAGGTCACATGACCAAGGTCAAAGGTCATTTAGGGTCAATGAACTTAGACCATGTTGGGAGAATTATTTTCAAAATCTTAACCGAAGGTTAAGTTTTTGAAATGAAATCATAACTCAGAAAGCATATGAACCTAGTTCATAAAACTTGAGCATAAGGTTAATCAAGTATTAGTAAACATCCTGCACGAGTTTCAGGTCACATGACCAAGGTCAAAGGTCATTTAGGGTCAATGAACTTTGGCCAAGTTGGGGGTATTTGTTGAATTACCTTATAACTTTGAAAATTTATGGATCTAGTTCATGAAACTTGGACATTAGGTTAATCAAGTACCACTGAATATTCTGTGCGAGTTTCAGGTCACATGACCATGGTCAATGGTCATTTAAGGTCAATCAACTTTGGCCGTGTTGGGGGTCTTTGTTAAATTACCATCCTAACTCTGAAGGTTTATGGATCTAGTTCATAAAACTTGGACATAAGAGTAATCGAGTATCACTGAACATCCTGTACGAGTTTCAGGTCACATGACCATGGTCAAAGGTCATTTAAGGTCAATGAACTTTGGCCGTGTTGGGGGTATTTGTTGAATTACCATCCTAACTCTGAAGTTTATGGATCTATTTCATAAAACTTGGGATATAAGAGTAATCAAGTATCACTGAACATCCCCTGTGAGTTTCAGGTCACAAAACCAAGGTCAGTTAAGGTCAATAAACTTAGGCCATGTTGGGGTAATCGTTGAATTGCCATCATAACTTTGAAAGTTTATGGATAGAGTGAATAAAATGTGGACATGGGTGTAGTTGACAAGTCTTAAGTCACCGTTCAAATGTCATCTATGGTCAATGAACGTGGTATTATGTCATTATATGAATGGTGTTTTTGTGAATGATTATTTTATAGTAGTTTTCAAAGTTAGCACTGCTGCTATATTAAATCACGTAATGCAGGCGAGACTGCCAGAGGCGTTCCACTTGTTATGGAACAGATCTAAATAACAAACTTTATAAATTATTGTTGAGCTATTACGCATAAAATGTACTCAACGATAAACCTGTTCCTCTGATTTATAAAATGCATTTGCCCATTTCGATCGACTCTCATTATTAACTCTTATTTTTTAACTCAAGATTATTAAATTCGATTTAAGGTAAGAATTATTGAAGATTGCAGATTAATTTCTACTAAGTACATGGTCCAATGCAACTTTACCACCCCCCCCCCCCAAGGAAAAAAATAAATCAGACTAACTCTTTATGTTTTCTTATGCAGATTCCCTCAGGACATGCCAGCTACAAGCTATGGGATGGCAGAGGGAAAGAGCAATGAAGGTGACTTTGACTATCAAAAAGAAATGCAGGGCTTAGATAAGCTTTCAGCTGAGCTGGACTCTGTCAGACAACAAGTCATGGCTGACATCCGTGAGTATATAGACCTATATGATTTCCCCAATGATTTTTCCCCCCTTTTCTATATCTATGTGCGTTGCTCTTTTAAGGAGGTTTGATTAAAGAAATGGTTTCTGAAATAAATTTTACAATTTAAATACATTTTGAATACTTTGCATGCAGAGTAGACTAATAGAGGGCAACATTCCAGAGTAAATTTAATATTATAATCCACAATCTTGTCTACTGTCCTACAAATATTTCATTACATGAAGTTATGCAGCCATCTCCCAACAACTTCTAGTATTTTGCCTTGTGTCATGGTTTATTTTTACTTTCAATATACTTTCATTGTTTCAGAATAACAGCTATTAGTATAAAATTAGTCAGGTAGTGGGACTCAGATACTATACTTGGACTATGTATTGGGATGATTGGGTATTGTCATGGGCGGAAATCCCAGGGGGGACGTGTCCCCCCTACTCAAAATAGTAGGGGGGACACAATATCAAATGTCCCCCCTACTATTTTTGGTCTTTTATGATGGTAAGAAATACATCATTCTAGATCGAAATAAAACATGTATTTTGGGACGAGATGACCTTACTTTTGGGATGATAACCTTTTTTTTGCTTGTCAAATTTTCCCGCCCCTTGTCCCCGTAGGCGGACCAGGGGGCCGAGGGGCCCGCCCCCCCCCCCTCCTCTTTGCGGAGCAAAAAAAAGAAAAAAGGGAAAGAAAGAAGGAATAGAGGGAATAGAGAGGAGAAAAAGAAGTGAAGGACGACGAGTGCATAAAATAAAATGAGAGGAAGACTTGGAAAATAGAAAGAATCTTTCATGCCACTATTAATTTTCGCTCGCGCTTCGCGCTCGCATTGCCTGTAAGATGACTTACATATCTCGCTCAATATGGAGCTCAAATGTCAAGTTTAGAAGTCAATATACAAAACATATTTAACCTCGGAAATCGAACTTTCATTATTTTGTGTGATTAACAAATTGATTTTTAAAAAGTGCTCTGTAAAAATGTCAGTTTTATGGTCTGAATATTAACATTTGCTGCTTGCGCTGCACGCTCGCAAATTTTGATTTATCAGGTACCTATTATTTTTCATAAAGTTGTCAAAATATCCCTTTTCAGGTCTAATTGTTAAGACGTATCAGCTAGCGCGCTGCACGCTCGCATTTTGATTGGCGAGTTATATATGTTTCAATATTGATTATACAACAAACTACTTAAAATCCCCTTTTCATGACAGTTTATCAAAAATTTTAGCTCGCGATTTGCGCTCGCATTAATGGTTAAAAATATATTAACTGATGCATCCTATTCATAATTACAAAAGTAAAATGTCCAGTTTTTATGCCATAATATCAGATTTCGCGCCCTCATTAGGCATCAATAAATATGATATTAATTTAATAATCAAATTGTCGCTTTTGTTTCATCTCGCTTAGCAAGAGGAATAGGAAGATAGTCATCATTTTCATATGATGACATATCGTAAGGATGTCCCGGTCCTATGTCAAAGCTCAGAGTAATGATAATGAAAATATCAGCTCTTTTTTAAGTGCGATCCATATCCACCTTACAATTTTTCTACAAAGTGCTTAAAATATAAAGCTGAAATTGACTCTTTTTTCAGATCGGAATATCAAAGTTTCTTGATTTTCATGATTAAAGATGTATTTAGAATGCCTAGATTCTAGGTCTAAATATGAAACACGCGCGCGCATGTTTATTCAGATAGTCAACTTGTTCTCTATTTAAATCATTATCCAGTTTCAGATCACAATATCAAAATTTTTCTGCTCGCGCTTTGTGCTCACATTATTAATGTAGGAAGACCCCATATTACTAATCCTTTTCATGATTTACAAAACATGAACAGAGTGGCCCATTTTTAGGTCTAAATCTCGATTTTTTTCTGCTCGCGCTTCCCGCTCTCATCAATTATTAAATTATATAGCTATCCTGTTCACGATTACAAAACTGATTAAAATTTTCCATTCTTTCTTTAGAAAGTTCAAAAATTTTCAGCTCGCGCTTCGCACTCGCATTTTTTAATTGTTGAAATATGTAACGCCTTCATGGCTAAGTGCAAGCAGTCCTTAACAGTTACCTTTTCAACAGGTACCAGTTCAAAACGTATATAAAAATTTTCTGCTCGCGCTTTGCGCTAGCATTATTAATACTCATCCTTTTCATGATTTACAAAACATGAATAGAGTGTCTCGTTTCAGTAAATATTATAGGACTAAATCTCGAAATTTTCCGCTCGCATCAATTGTTTACCGGTACTTATATACCTATTCTGCTTGAGTTACAAAAAGTGCTTAGAATTTCCATTCTTTAGGTGAAAAAGTATTAAAAAAATTGCTCGCGCTTCGCGCTCGCATTATTTGATAGTTAAATGCTACTTTAACAGGTATCTTTTCCATCAGTTCAATTGCGCTCGCGCTTTGCGTTCGTAGTAATTATTAAGTTGCGTACACATCTTTTTCAGAATAACAAACATTGCCCAGAAAGTTCAAATTTTAGAAAAAAATACATAAAATTTTCAAAAAAAAATTGCTCGCGCTTCGCGCTCGCATCATATAAATAAGGATTATGATATTAATTTATAAGAATAAAGCTAAGAAGTGACTAATGAGGACTACCAGTGCTTCAAAGAAAAAAAAATCATCTTCGAGCTGCCGATCGGGGAAATTATGGCCGAAACAAATTTCCGCCGCCCCCCCCCCCCCCCTATTGGCGAAGGCTGGATCCGCCCCTGTGTCCCCCCTACCTTTTGGGAGAGATTTCTGCCCCTGGGTATTGTTATGTAAATATGGAGATTTTTAAATCAATCAGCCAAATTTGGTAGAGTTAACGGTTCATATCTTCATTAGATTGATGATAGTTAGCTTTTCACGGGGACAAGAAAGTCTGGAAGTGAATTAATACATATATGTTTAATTTGGGGGATCGAATTGTTAGTTTTAAATCGGCCACTCAGAATGTTCTCTCCAATCAATCTGTGAAATCAGGCATTATTCCTGGGGGTGTTTCACCAAAGGTTAAGTGTGACTTAGAGTCATGCTTGAATTCTGACAAGCACGCTACAAGTAAAGTGCAATCTTTTTTATCAATACACAGTAGCACTGGCCTGTTTTTCATGATTTGACCAATGCGGTGATGGCTTTTAAGTTTGCCTCTATATAAGTCAAACTGAACTCTTGTGAAACATCCCCCAGATATCCAAGTTCTCTCTAGCAGTTCATATCTTCATTAGATTGATAATTTATTATGTTGCATGAAGAAAAGGGAGTCAAGACTTGAAATAATATATGTTTAATTTTGGGGGTTAAATTGTCAGTTTATATCAACCAATGAGTATCTTCTCTCCAATCCATCAATGAAAATGAGTAGTATTCCAGTTTATTCTGGTGGTCAGGTGCTGGTGGTTCATATCTTCATTAAATTGTTAATACATTGTTTCATGAAGAAAAGGGAGTCTAGACTTGAAACAATAGATGCTTAATTTGGGGTTTAAATAATATTGTCAGTTTTTTATCAACCACTGAGTATCTTCTCTTCAATTAATCAATTAAAGTGGGTAGTATTCCTGATATCCAAGTTTCCTCTACCAGTTCATATCTTCATTCGATTGATAATTAATTGTTTCATGAAGATGAGGGAGTCTAGACTTGAATCAATAGACATTTAATTTTATTGTCAGTTTTATATCAACCACCGAGTATTTTCACTCCAATCAATCTATGAAAATAGGTAGTATTCTTGATATCCTATTTTCCTCTAGTGGTTCATATCTTCATTAGATTGATAATTTATTGTTTCATGAAGAAAAAAGGTAGTCTAGACTTGAAACAATATGTTTAATTTTGGAGGGTCAAATTGTCTGTTTAATATCAACCACTGAGTATCTTCTCTCAAATCAGTCAATGAAAATAGGAAGTATTCCTGATATCCTAGTTTTCTCTAGCGGTTCATATCATGAAAGGGTGTCTAGACTTGAATCAATATATGTCTCATTTGGGGGTTTAAATAATATTGTCAGTAATATCAACCACTGTATTTTCTCTCCAATGAATTGAAATAGGTAGTATCCTGATATCCTAGTTTCCTCTGATGGTTCATATCTTCATTAGATGGATAATTTATTGTTTCCTGAAGAAAAGAGAGTCTAGACTTGTAACAATATGTTTAATTTGGGGGTTTGAATAATAGTTTCATTTTTTATCAACCACTGTGTATCTTCTCTTCAGTTAATCAAATGGGTTGTATTCCTGATATCCTACTTTCCTCTAGCGGTTCATATCTTCATTAGATTGTTAATTTATTGTTTCATGAAGATGAGAGAGTCTAGACTTGAATCAATTGATGTTTAATATTGGAGTTTAAATGATATTGTCAATTTTATATCACTGAGTATTTTCTCTCCAATCAATCAAAATAGGTAGTATTCCTGATTTTCCTCCAGCAGTTCATATCTTCATTAGATTAATATCTTGCTCTTCATAGATTAAGTCTAGCAATGAATCAACATGTTTCAATTTAGGGTTACAAGTCAAAGGAATGACTTAGTAAGTTCAGGGAACAAGTGGAAAAGAGTTGTGAAAAGAAGAAAATGTGTTAAATTGGGGTCTCTGTAGGTTGCAGGGCCTTTGAGTAGATAAAGCTCTTTATATGCACATGTATTATCATCTTAATTTGAATTTTTTGAATTGCATGCTCAATTGCTTACAATATGGTAGTGTTTTACCTTTCATCCATGTTTAATTACCTTGTAGTGCGTTGCCAACTCTTGCAAGTGGACCTGGCTACCCAGTTCAACCCAGGACTAGTCCAGCAGCTGAGATCAACCAAACTCTCCTGTGAGAAATGCGAGAGTACCCTTGATGACTCGTTTGAAGCAGACGTAAATCAATGAAAGGAATATGTTGATTACAGATTGGGTGATTTCAAATTCGTTGTTGATGCTGGCGTTGGTGTTGGAAGCAGAATTGAAATTTGCCGTAGGTCCTGTGAGTTTACGAAAACGATCCAAGTCACATTATTTTTAGCTCAACATTATACTTATAGTGAAATATATCCAATGACCAGCTTCAATTTCAGTTTGGGTGCTGTGCTGATCTCAACACTGACCTTAACACCAACACCAAAGGATCAACACCGCTCTTGAAATCAAATTTGATTAAATTTTGGCACATAATTCAAGTGTACTTCAAAAGAGGTGTATATATTGTACCTTAATATATTCTGTTAATATATAAATACATGTATGTATAAACATTTCCATAAATTATACATTTTTATACAATTCAAGTTAGGATGTGTGAAGCGGAGACCAGGTTGTAATTTTCATGCAGCAAAAAAAGTATTGATTAATACTGTTTTATTTTAGTTTGTTGGCCTTCTTTGATTTTTTGTGTACCTCCCAACACAATTATATTTTTCCCCTTTTTTTCTCCCTTATGCATGCTTACTGAATGTTTTTTATGTATTTTCCTTTGCCAATACAAAATTGTTCATGTAGTACATAAGCAGAAACTAAAATACCATGATCAGGGTCTTTATTCACGCATTTAAAGTATTAATGGTGCACCCATTGTTTTGTATACAGTACATGTATAATTAGTTTATATGGTAATTACGTGCAAGGTTAGGAGAGTAAAGATACTGGCCCGTATTCTGAAGTCGGGTTTATCTTGGACCATGGTTCAACTCCATGCTAAAATTATGGGAAGCCAATGAAAAGTGTCAAAAGTTTGATTATGTTATTGTATGTTTCTTATGTTAACTGTGCTCTACCCTGATTCTTCAACGGTGAAGACAATTATCTTATTTATACTTCCTAGACAATTGAGATTTGAGAGTCAAATGAGCTGAAATATATCTCTACTGTTAGTGATTTATGACACAATTGGGATTCCTGCTGAAAGAAAAAATGACCTTGCCCTTGAATCTTGACCCATAGAGGCATACAGATTTGGTACAATTGATATTACTCCTCTCTTGTTCCTCAAATTGGCAGCAATCTCAGATAATTCCCTATTCATTTTCATACTTTGAAAAATACAGAGTATTATAGGTAACCATGCAATTATTGACTATAATAGCAAACTAATTACAAAATAGTTGCCAATTTGAATTTTAAAGGGATTTTGTTGTTTTCTGTGCATTGCCAATTTAGTGATGTTTGTTCTTTTAAAACATAAATTTATACATTTTCTTTTACTTTTCTACTAAAATGAAATTTGTACATACTTTTAAATCCGATATACCAAGAGTAATGATAGAAGTTATAGCAGACAAAATTGATATTGCATAATATTTCACCATCTTGATTGTATTTTATATTTGATTTAATATAAACAAATCATTCTTTATTGCATTTACCACGCTGTGTGTTTTGTGTTATTTTTCTGCTTTCAAAACTCTATCACATGTAAGCTTACACTGGGTGATTACAAGTTTGGTGTTGGTGATGGTGCTGGTATTTGAAGCAAAGTGTAGAGTGCCACATAACATAATCACATAACACAAAGGTTAGCGATTGATCGTATGCTTGCTTTTCATGATTAATTATACACTGTGGACAATGCAATCAATCGTAAGATATTCTTCTACGATGATTGCTAAGTTTTCTGTTACAGGCCCCTGGTGAGCATTCCATGAAAGAAATTGTCAGTCTTTTTGTCTGACAGGTACTGTTTATCCGAGAGTTACCATAGTAACAGTGCTGGTCAGCCAATCAAAATCAAGAAAAGTTGTCGGAGATCTGACAACTTGTTGAAGTCAGACACAATATTGATGAAATGCTCTGAGTTTACAAACAATGTTTTAAATCATAATATTGATAGCTATTTCAACACCAAATGAAATTTGTCCCAAGAACAGCTTCATTACGAGTTTGGTGTTGATGATGGTTTTGGTGTTCGAAGCACAATGAAGATTGCCTTCCCTAGTTTCAGAGAAGAGTTGGTCTTCCCCCCCCAAAAAAAAAAAGTTTTACTGCCCACTCACAATTCAATGGGATTTTTTTAATTATCCAATACAAATCTGTGATGACCAATAAAAAATCACAGTACACACATATAAAAATATTTTGTCACAGATTCATTTATATTACGATTGTTGAACTAGATAAGCATTACATTTTATGAAATGTTCTCTGATAAAATACTGCATAACAAATACATTTTAGGCAAGTCCACCCCAATGAAATGTTTTATTTATATTTGAATGATAAGAAAAAAAATCAAACTAGTATAGAGCTGATAATTACCAAAATCAAATGTTAGATAATAAAGTTAGGACATTTTATATTTTTGCCTAATTTCACAAAACAGTTCTGTTCCCATCCTGGTCAGTATGCAGATGAAGGAAATGACGATGTCATCCACTCACTTTTTCTTTTTTATCTTATATAAAATATCTGTTCTTCTGCCATAATATGAAATGCAAAACAATGTTTGGTCTCTCCTGAATACAGTATGTCAGATTTCCATTGTTGCAATATATTGTGAATTAAGGTGCTCCTTTATTGTCAAATCTGCAAGAAATATTTCATATGATAAAATACAAAACAAATACATGTAGGAGTGTGTGATATCATCAACTGTCTCATCTGCATAACTCCTATTTTGTATGTGAGAAAATATGCAAAATTTAAAAAGGTCATAACTTTCTCATTAAAAGTAAAATTTTAAGTTTTCAGTATTGCGCTTCTTTTATTTTTCTCTAGTTATTCATACCAACTTTTAATTGAGGTCGACTTGCCCTTAAAACAAGTACTTCAAAAATACACTAGAGATACCATTGTGTTTGCAGCGTTAAAACAAATATATTTCACAAGAAAATAGACATTCATTTTTGACAGCACATATTTCAAAAACAAAGTTTAAAACAAACAGACGAGTGCTCCAAATAACATTTGCAACAGTAAAATATACTTTATTTTATAATTCATTTTTAAAATCAATTCATTTCTGAAGACATTATGTGGTAATCAAGCTACGAGTGAATGGAAGACGTCATAACAGATACATATATACTCTACAAATGTATAAATGGTCATTATCTATGAGTAAGATTAAAATTTTCTTATCTATCCAAATTTGCAGTACGGTTTTACAAATCATGCCTATGAATGGGACAACAATCTTTTTAATCCCATGGAATGTTTTAGTAGCAAGAAGATATACAACTGAAAAGTACAAGAAAAGAAAATGTCACAGCATATGTCTTTTTATATTATGTGTCTTGGTTGTACACTGTACAACAAAGATTAGAAATCTATGAATTATTATGACTAGAAATTTGCACAAAGAATAGCAAAATGGTGTAATCTTTATTTCAGACTAGTTCAAACAGCACAAAATCGGTCTTTAATATGCTCCTGCTCAAAGAATATGTGAGCACACTCGCCTTCACACTAAAGTTATGAGATGATTATTATTACTACATATTTCTCTGCCTATGAGGGTTTGAGCAATAATCCTGTGACCTTGACCTTTTACCTCATGATCCAATGAAAATATTTCATATTTGCATGGCATGCTCAAACCGAAATTGGTATAGGAGATTGAAAGGGACTAAAACAGTGAAATGTTTAATTGTAACTTTGCCCCAAATGTTATGAAGAAAAAAACAAAACAACATGAATACCTGTAAAGCAAATATATTAACAGTTGAATATAATCAATAAGTGTAAACCTAACCAAGTGTCATTAAAAAAAAAGTGAAAAGAATCTGAATAGGCATAATGGCAAACAATCATCAACAATAACATTTTATACAAAACTACAAAATAATTGCACATACAAGTTAAAACACTGTTTGTTACAGTTTCAAACAAATAGATATAGGGTGCATTTCATGAAATTGTTCATGTAAGCTATTGAAAATCCTTGTATCCGATCGGCTCAGAGCAGATTTGTCAGTGAAAATCAACACGATGCTTCGTGAAAGACTCCTATGGTCCATTTACGACACTCAGGAATGCAGAAATGGTGCATTGATGCAATGCAAGTTCATGTATGTACCAGTGCCATTCCGGTACACTCATTCATGATATTAAAGAAGAAATACATTTACCGGTACTGATTTCATTAGGACCAGTAACAATGATTGTGATCATTATATTAAATAGAATACATTTTCGATCTGATATATTTTATTACGATAAAAAATTATTTATTAATAATAGTTTCATCATTCATTAATGAATTTATCAATACACCTAGCATACGGTGTATGATGATATCCAGATCAAGGCATTGGCTACACTGGCACTACCTGTCAATTTCCTACCAGTGAAATATATTATCAATCAATAATTTTTATCAACTATAAAAATACAAAATTGCGACATAGAATTTGGTCAAACTTTCACTGCCTTTGGCCAAAGCCCCTATCATATCTCTCAAACCTTTCTAAGAAAATAAAGCAAAGCCCTTGTTAAAAGAGTTCAATCCATCACAGGGGCGGATCCAGGATTTTCCAAAGGGGGGGGGGGGGAGATTTTCGTCCAGGAAAAATTTGACAAGCCAAAAAGAAAAAAGGTTTTCACTACAAAATGGTCATTTTATTCCAGGAAAAATTTGACAAGCAAAAAAGATGAAATGGTCTTCACTTGCGTGCGTATGCATCACATATTCCCCTATAAAAAAAAAACTGCCTCAAAAAAAAAGGGGGGGGGGGCATGGGCCGGATAAGCCCCTACCTGGATCCTCTACTGATCCATTCTGACGAGACCATCCATATTGGTCCTCAATATGACATTAAGATATTATTGCAGAATTTATTCAAGGCATTTCTCGTTATCGCCCTATAACTTCATCACCATTGTCAGGACCAAAATTTGCCCAAGAAAGATACATGGTATACCGTGAAACCTACTACACTATTCATCACCAGGTGTTGATCGCTAGAAACTATGCATGGCTTTGTAATTGAACATAAAATTGATTTTCTAAATTAACTACACACGATGATAAATGCAATCAATTACAAAATTAGACTTATGAACAATCACAAAGTTGCAGAGCCCAATTATCCGTCTGCTAGCTGATCCACAGCAATGTGCTTGGAACATCCAACAAGCCATCTTTTTTCTCCATAACACTTGTACACAAAATCGCAGGGTGTGAATTAATCAAAGCCCCCATCAAAGGCCATGGATACCCTTTTCATTGGCCCGTATTCTGAAGTCAGGTTTAACTTAGACCGTGGTCTAACTCTGTGCTAATATGAGAAGCCAAGTGTCAAAATTTTTATTAAGTTGTATGTTTCTTGTGTTTACTGTGCTCTTTCCTGATTCATCGATGGTGAAGACAACCATCTATTTATACTTCCTAGACAATTATGAATGATTTTAGAGCCAAATGAGCTGAAATATGATATCTCTACCGTTAGTGATTTATGTAACAATTGGCTATCCATACTTAAACCACAACTTTAAACCTGTGTTTAAGTTAAACCTGAAATCAGAATACGGGCCTTAGGCTCCAATGCCCCTCTCATTGCTACGCCATTGAGATTTGTTCTGCCATTTTTATAGTTTTGTTCCATTTGCACTGTGATACAGAGGAATGCACCCTAGCTCTAAAAATAGTAAAGTTTAAGGCCTGAAATAGAAACCAATCATATCAAAGTTCTTGAGATAATACCTCAAGATGCAGAAGCAACACAGAATAAAAATTGTGACCACCTAATTTGCATGGACATAACTTCTGTAAATGGCAAATTTACATCAGTTCATTTTCTCTGATGAAATACATCAATAAGCGTTCAAAGATACATCTTGCCAGCTCCATTACTTATAAACAACAATCCACTCATAAAGTAGACAGACACTTCTGAAGGCTCTTTCCTACATGCAAATGTACTTCTCTTCAACCCATCAGATACTGAATTCTGTAATCCTCAAAGTCTTTGCATAGGAACCACTTGGTTCCAGTGAGCAACAGGATACAGGCTAAAAGCATGTTTTCGCTCAGCGATGTATTGAGCATTTGGCAACACAGGTGATGGAGAGGCTAGTGCTTTAACAACTCCATTTTGTTTTCCATTGTGGTCGGACATATGACATCATACCTGCTCAGAGCATGCTGATGATTGGCTGTTACATGTACTTCTAAGGAACAAGCATGCATCCTAGATCTTCATGGACGTAGATCAGTTTATGGACTCGCCCAGAAAATATTGAGCCCACCGTTAACCATGGGATTTTCTCCATTTCGTGCACCCCTCACAGATTCTATGTCCACATTGATTTTAATAAAAAAGCCCAATAGCTGGTTCTCCGGAGTAACACCGATATTGCTTGATAAAGTCTGATTTAGTAGACTACCTTGTGACCACCATTATCTCGACGAATTAGAAATTCCTCTGTTTCTTACATTGTGGTTCGAAGGTGGAACATAGTCCTCGTATAATTGTCTACATATTTCACTGTCGCTGATTTCATCACTATCGGGTCGACGGTCGGGGTCGTGGGAGAGCAGCCACATTGCAAACTTTGCCTGGAGGAAGATGGCAGAAACAGAAAACAAGAGAAGTTATTTATTAGGTAAATAAACAAATTATTCAATTCAGTGAAACAGTCATTCAAATCAGGGAGGCGTTTCATGAAAGGACTTGTCGGACGTTTTATCTGACAGTTATCATAGTAACAGTGCTTCTCAGCCAATCAAAATCAAGGAAAGATGTGACAACTTGTCGGATGAAAGTGTTGATGAAATGCTCCCTGGATCTCTCCAAACAAAACAGGAAAACAATATCATAATACACAACAGTTAATACATATATCCCGATAAGTAGAACAAGACCCAAGAAATTATACTCTGTTAAGCTGGTTCGCCTTTATATTTTTTCCAACTCTGGAATGATATCTGTCAGGCCACATCTCTTAAATCCTTCAACTCTCACCCGAAAACCATCTCTTTCTTTCCTAAGTTATCGAATATAAATTGTAAGTGTTCTGGATTTCTCTTATTACTTTTTATCAACTTCATTTATGTTATCCTTTGAAATGTACCTGCTTACTAATATGTATTATCATTTTGTATTAATTCTATTATCATCATCATCAATATGAGTCAACAAATAACAACAAATTTAGGGCAAATTTCACTCTTATTTGCATAATTAATTAATTAAAAAATATAAAAATTATAAATATAAAAAAGTTTTTAAAAACCTGAAATCATCCATTGTAAAGGATGATACTGACAATAACTTGCTCACATCTAAAATGGTTTCACTCACCTCTAAAGGCAGTTCTTTAGTAAATCTTCTGGGGAAGTCCTGTCTCTTGGCTTGGCACATGACCTGAAAAGTATGAAGAAACATAGATACAAGTCATTTGAAACTTATTCAAGGTTACTTGAAAACAAATAGAATGATTAAAAATACAGTATAGAAGAAGATGCTGTATCTCTCACTTCACCAATATACATGTACCTGAATATAGATGTTTGAAATAATTTCATGTAACAAAACTTCCAATAAAATCGTATTGTTTGTGGACTCGTTCACTCATAGCAATCTCATTCCTATTATTCACTTGAAAAGTCAGCTTAATCATTGCCAATGACATTACTCAGTAAAAGGCTGGAGACATGCATACTGATTTCCTAATTTCCGAAGCATGTTTGCTCTCAATGATGTCAAACAAAATTAGCAAAGAGAGATAGAGAGAGGTGCATGAATTAAGCCTTCTTCTGTTAAAAAATCTGTGACATATGTATTTTCTGTTACAACAAATGGTTTTGCATATTTATACTAAAAATTATAGTATGGAAGAATTAGTTATGCAGACCTAACTGTATGTTGATATGCATGGCAAATTACATTTTGAAAAAGATAACGACCCTCTCAGGTATAAAAAGCAAGAAGGAAATGACATGAATTAGCAGGGGTACCACCTATCATTTCTTTAGCTTAAGGTGTATAACTCACCATGATGCGTTCCATTTGTGTAGAGAAGGGATGAAACAGCTCAAAGAAGATGAGTCCGAGAGAGAAAATATCAACCTTGTGATCATAATTCTGACCAGAAACCTAACATCAAAACAAGAGAGAAAGTAAAGAATACATCACATGACTTTATACTGCACACTGATAATGACACGTCATAAAGGGAAAATTCCATCAAATAATATCACTGAAACATTAACGATCATTTTGCAAAATAATAGTACAAAAAATATATCCACACTTTGATTTTATTCAACATCACATGGAAGTTGCAAGAATAAGCTATACATGCAAATGGCACGCCCTTTTGCCTAAAAGATGTTTCAAATGTACATTATTATTATTATGGCCTATTGTTTATCCCCCACATCCTCTTCACTTCATCTTTACCATTTCTTTTATAATGTTATGTATAATGTATGTCGTATTTTATATTGATTTGTAAACTTGATCTTTTGATGTTTTTAAAGAGATGTGAATAAAACTGAATTGAATTTTACTATTATTATTATTTGGCGTCACCTGTGTCTATGAGGCAAAAAGCGAACTAAATGACTCGGACCCGCAGGTCTCTCCTCCCGATATAGCTGAAGAGGGTGGATGCAGGTGGACCACTTTGCCGGGTTTCCCCTTACTCTTATACGAACAGTGCAGAGGGTTCTTAACATTGGTACAAAACCATGGAGTATGCAGATTTCTTGTTTTATCGCACTTTATTCAAGCACAAAATAGTGCACTTTGCCAAAAGCATGCATTTAATTGGACTTTTCTTAGCGTACATGATGCAAAAAGCATAATTCTCCCCCCCCAAAAAACCCTGCATAGTGCATGGTTTTGTACCATGGTACAATTAAAACCTACTTTCTGAACACAGGCCATTATTTTCACATTAGCACTAAACCCCATGATACTAAATTGTAAATTTAGGATAAAATAAGCTCAAAATAAGCTCAGACTATCTTGTCTCAGTACTGTACCTGTTCTGGGCACATGTATAGCTGTGTTCCAACTTTGCCGGTATGGATGTGTCCCGGTGCGCCGTCGACAGCATCTTCATCCCCTTCCATGCCTGTATCGATGGCCGTCACCAAACCAAAGTCTCCTACCTTCACCTTACCATCCACTGAGAAGAATATATTTGAGGGCTAAAAGATTGCAAAAAAATAAAGAAGATGTGTAATTTTTATTAAAGCTATAACGAGGATCCCTCGGTAGACCAGCAGCACCATGATCAATGCTGCTGTGTAGGGACATTCTCCTGTTTTCATTTGTCAATTTCACATGTATTAAATCTATTGTTATTTATTTTAACGGAAATAAATTCAATTCAATTGTTGATCATTTTTTACAGTTTATCCATATACAAGCAGTGTAGGTTAATACATGAGAGCAACGGGAGATATCACCCTCATGACAAGGAAAATCACCCCTAAGATTTGGCAGGACTTGGGGCAACCATCTTTTCTCAATTTTCCCCAAGATCGGCCACAAACTATATTCAGACATATAAAGAATTCATATTCTACATACAGCAGAAGAATGATCTATACTTTTACAGCATAATGGTTGAACTAGGCAAAATGAGCAGCATTTGAAATGAACGAAATACCCCTCAAATTTAGCAATTGCCCCAATGTGGCAAAACAAATAGCCCCTAAAAATACAAATTATTTACCTCACACACCATTTGTGTGACTGTTACACTTTTAATAATGCTGTCCATAATTACAATACAAGGAACTCACAAAATTATCACAGCATTTGTTTTAAAGGATCCTTAAGGCAAAGGAGTCCGTTCCAATTGTTAAAGTAATTACTTTTTTTTTACATTTTGGCATAATTTCAAATTTTGAGAGGAATTAAAAACAAATATAATTTGTTGATATGCTGATGGTACTGTACAAGAAAAAATATTTTCAATTTTCTTGAGAAAATGACATTTCATTGATTTTATTTTTGGCTAGACAGTATATGGAGAAGCTGTCACATATCAAATAAGAATAAATTTACTCAAACCTTCATCAATATTTTTAAATGATTTTTTCTGCTATCTTTTGCAATAAAATTTTTGTCAGGGTGAACTTCCCCTTTAAGATACCTCACCTTGAGATCTCTATGGATCATCCCACAGCCATGGATGTAGTTGACTGCTTCCAGGATCTGATGGAAGATATGAAGTACTTTATTCCTATCCCTGGACAGCGTGTTAGTACTCAGCCAATCCTTGAGGGTTTCCTTGCGGCACAGCTGCATCTGTATATACAGGTATATCTTCGGGACTTTCACCGCCGCTGACGATGTCGTGGGGGTGTGGCTCAGTGTCCCCGCATGGTGAGCGGATACTTCTTTCCAATGCCCTCCTTTGGCGCATGGAGCATTGCTTGATGCGGAACTGTTCCTGGAGGACTTGGAGGTTTCCGATTGAGTGGACTCCGAGTCTGAATACTGAGGCTGATCTGTGCATCCTGAATCCTCAAAGAATATCTGGAATGATTCGCTTCTATCAAGGTCTTTCACACCATTCGCCTCACTGGCATACTGCTTGAAGGGTACGTCCATTGTATTATTGAGGGATGTGTCTGTACTTCTGTTTGAAGTGCTTCCATCCAAGTTTCCTAGATTCTGTGGAGTCTCTTCTCCGGAGTCTGAACCAACACTCATGCTTTGGCTATTATCCCCTTCCATGCCTTGAAACACAATACTAAAAGACCCGCTCTCGTCGAACTCACTTCCAACATCGAAAACTCCCGTTAAATTCTCAACAGCTCCGGGAAAGAGGATTTCCGACTCCACTCCTGTCATCTTGTTGTCACCTTTTTGGTTGACCCTGCCCTCACTGCTGACGCTACTTTCACCGGACAGGTCAAACCTAAGGACAGGACTTTCCCTTGTCTTTCCCAGTAGACTAAAACTGGCATCCATGCTTGATTTGCCTCCGGTCTGCTGCATCAATTGGTCATGGTTTCGGATCAGCTCACTGTTTTTGTTGAAGAGTGCAGGAGTGTCCATAGAAGTGAGCCCCTCATTACCAGCAAGACTACAGCGAAAAGATCAACAAAACATATTTTGAGTTCCATAGTAACAATGGAAGCCGTCGCTGGTCAGAATCTTCCACCACTCAATGCAAAAAATCCCCATTGACAAAGAAAATTATATGAAAGCGACACTATCATTATAGTTTCAGTACCGTCACAAAAACCTAACTTCGCCAAATCATGAAATTGAAGCTGAAAAGCGAACACACTAAAGATTGCCGGACAAGCACATATAATGACGTATTATTTTTGCTTCGGAAAAGACCATCAAACTGGTAAAAAATCTATGATGATGTTGCTACTTTCCAAGCAACTATGGATTTTTTACCAGAATTGTTTCGCAATTATTTTGATTATTTATACGTACAAACACTTCAGTGGGTCATTTCATTGGATTCTCTTGAAATTCATTTTGATTTCCTTCAACAGCTAGATTCAGTTCGAACAAAAGCATTCTTAAGTAACATATACATGATACAAGTATGTCATAGCAATATAATCAATTAATACAAGGAGAAATACATCCCATGAGCATGATCTAACCACTGAGGTCATACCTGCCATATCACAAACCACTGGAAATTCAAGTGTGATTACAGTCAAGACTTCAATCATTGTCACCTCCCCCGCCCCCATGTATAAACCAATCTTTCCAGATAAGATCCACTTACCTTTCACCAACGAAGTCCTTATCTTGAATGTCCTGCCAGCCTAGAGGCGGTCCTTCAAGCCAGGAGTTGAAATACCTCACAATGCCCGAGTGGTCCAGAATAGCCAGGGTTCGGGCCTCTCTCAGGACTTTGTCTCTTGCTTCCTCTCTGATAACATGGAAGTAAAAGGATGGAGTGACAACGAAATGCGAATTAATCCTTGTAGTCCAGTAGATATGTGAAAAAGATGCTCGAATCTGGCAGAAAGTGTGAAATTTGGCATACAGGGGTATTTTTGGGCGCTGATTTCAAAAATTGCCGGCCCCAAGCGATTTGACCATCGGGTCGGCCGCCATTTTGAAATCCAAGATGGCCGCCATGAAAAATCATTAAATGTCATTTTCTTGAGTTTTACATGGCATGTGACACTGAAATTTGGCATATAGGGGTATTTTTAGGCACTGATTTCAAATATTGCCGGCCCCCAGCAATTTGACCATTTGGCCGGCGGCAAAATGGCCGCCATCTTGGAATCCAAGATGGCCGCCATGATATATTATTGCAATCATTTTCTCGAGTTTTATATGAACTGCTGTATTGAAATTTGGCATATAGGCTTAATTTGGGGTGCTGATTTCAAAAATTGCCGGCCCCAAGTGATTTGACCATCGGGTCGGCCGCCATTTTGAAATCCAAGATGGCCGCCATGAGAAATATTTAATGTCATTTTCACGAGTTTTTCATGACGTATTACACTGAAATTTGGCATATAGGGGTATTTTTAGGCACTGATTTCAAATATTGCCGGCCCCCAGCAATTTGACAATTTGGTCGGCGGCAAAATGGCCGCCATTTTGAAATCCAAGATGGCCACCATGAAAAATCATTAAATGTCATTTTCTTGAGTTTTACATGATAGGCGACACTGAAATTTGGCATATAGGGGTATTTTGAGGCACTGATGTCAAATATTGCCGGCCCCCAGCAATTTGACCTCCAGGTCAGTAGCAAAACGGCAGCCATCTTAAAATCCAAGATGGCCGCCATGAAAGATAATTTGCTCAAGTCTTACGTATGGCCTGTAACACTTTAAATTTGGAAAAAAAATTGATCTTTGCATCCTTGATCAATGAAAAGAACATAGTAAATAGATGCTATTTTGAATTCCAATATGATTACCAAATTTGAATGATGTTCAACATTATAATGGTGAGTAAAACCCATTGCATTGGCACTGAAAACAAATCCAACACAACCACATCTTTGTCCGTTGCAAGGAATTTGGCATCCTTAATTGCTGACATAGATGTTACGTAAGTATGAAGTACCATAAATACACAAACCAGCTAGCTTCTTCTGCATTTACACATTTGAAGTGGCTTTGGTTGAATAATAACCATCCGGAACAATCATTTTCTGTTGAGAGGCTTTAAATTATTTCTTTGAGTTTTATATGATCTGCATTATTGCACTTTGACAAATCGACGGAGTGTGGGGTGCTTATTTCAAATATTGCTGGCACTCAGCGATCTGATCCCGAGTCAGAAGCAAAATGTCAGCCATCTTGAAATCCAAGATGGCTGCCATGAAAAAAGATCATTGAAGAAAAATCACTTTATCTAGTATCACGTAACGTATTATTTTAAAGTTTGGCATCTAGGGATATTGAAATTGCCCCCAGTAATCTGTCCAAAAGATATGCTGCAAAATGGCCACCATCTTGAAATCTAGAGAGGGTAGACTGTCATGAAAATTCATTAAAATCATTTTCTTGGTTTTAAACAATTTGAGGCACTGCATTTTAGAAATACAGGCAGGATTTTGGCCCGCTGGTTTTAGAATATTGCTCCAATAATTGCAATATTTTATTACAAATCAACATGAAGAAAACTGCTCCAGACTTCAAGTACTGATGGTTATATAGTATGATGATGATGATGATGATGAAATGAAATTAATATTAATAATGGATGATAATAATACATATTTTATTATTCAAAATAGAATTCAGTAACAGAAATGCTCCGAAAATTTATTTTGCCCATACCCTGTAGATCGTGAGCACGGCAGCAACTTAGCAGCGCGACATCGGACGTTGCTCTATCCTTTAAAAAGGGAGTTCACCCCAGAGAAAAGTTTGTTGTAAAAACAAAAGAAAATATGATATAAAAAAGATATTGGTGGATCCATCAAAGATATTAGAATTTTAAGTTTTTGATTTGTGACGTCATATAGGCTACTGTACGAGCAGCTTTCCCATTATGTTGTGTGATATAAAATGCATAAATGGTTCATCATGGGTATTTTTTTTCTTTCTGGAGCGGGTGTGAAATCATTTGTTTGTTGATATACTGAGGGTCCAATAAAAAAACATTTTCATTTTTTTGAGGAGGCTACATTTCATTGATTTTTGTACTTTAAGAAACATGGGGGAACTGCTTGCATCTGACGTCCCAAATGCACCAAATGAAATTCCAATAGCTTTTTAAATATTTGATGGAATTTCCTCAAACCTTTATATTTTTTTCATTACTTATTCTGTTATTGTTTCAATAACCTTTTTGTCAGGTTGAACTTCCCCTTTAATTCGTTGACCGCCAAACAGGTTAGAAGCAGCTCCCCTTTTCTAACATCTTTTGGTCTGATGTTGTCGGAGCTTGAACTCCCGATCTCCCGATTGTGAGGCGAACATGCTCCCATTGTCAGATTGTCGAACACACGATGGTTATCCAAAAATGCCAAATTTCAAAATAATACCTACATTATAATTATGATTCTTGATTTTTTTAATGATTTTTTATGGCAGCCATCTTTGATTTCAAGATGGCTGCCATAAATTGGATGAACATTACTGGATTCGAGAGAAGTCTATGGAGATCACAGGGAAATCTCAGTTGTGGGCAATGCCATCGAACTTAACACACGTGTAGAAAGCAACTCGGACGCCAAAAGAAAGCTTACTTTCTTCTCTTTTGACTGATGATACATATGTTTACTCACCATTATAATGTTGAACATCATTCAAACTTGGTAACCATATTGGAATTCAAAATAGCATCTATTTACTATGTTCTTTTCATTGATCAAGGATGCAAAGATCAAGTTTTTTTTCCAAATTTAAAGTGTTACAGGCCATACGTAAGACTTGAGCAAATTATCTTTCAAGGTGGCCATCTTGGATTTTAAGATGGCGGCCGTTTTGCTGCTGACCTGGAGGTCATATTGCTGGGGGCCGGCAATATTTGACATCAGTGCCTCAATATACCCCTATATGCCAAATTTCAGTGTCGCCTATCATGTAAAACTCAATAAAATGACATTTAATGATTTTTCATGGCGGCCATCTTGGATTTCAAAATGGCGGCCATTTTGCCGCCGACCAATTTGTCAAATTGCTGGGGGCCGGCAATATTTGAAATCAGTGCCTAAAAATACCCCTATATGCCAAATTTCAGTGTAACACGTCATGTAAAACTCATGAAAATGACATTAAAGATTTCTCATGGCGGCCATCTTGGATTTCAAAATGGCAGCCGACCCGATGGTCAAATCACTTGGGGCTGGCAATATTTGAAATCAGCACCCCAAATTAAGCCTATATGCCAAAGTTCAATACCGCAGTTCATATAAAACTCGAGAAAATGATTGCAATAATATATCATGGCGGCCATCTTGGATTCCAAGATGGCGGCCGTTTTGCCGCCGGCCAAATGGTCAAATTGCTGGGGGCTGGCAATATTTGAAATCAGTGCCTCAAAATACCCCTATATGCCAAATTTCAGTGTCACATGCCATGTTAAACTCAAGAAAATGACATTTAATGATTTTTCATGGCGGCCATCTTGGATTTCAAAATGGCGGCCGACCCGATGGTCAAATCACTTGGGGCCGGCAATATTTGAAATCAGCAACCCGAATTAAGCCTATATGCCAAATTTCAATACCGCAGTTCATATAAAACTCGAAAAAATGATTGCAATAATATATCATGGCGGCCATCTTGGATTTCAAGATGGCGGCCATTTTGCCGCCGGCCAAATGGTCAAATTGCTGGGGGCTGGCAATATTTGAAATCAGTGCCTCAAAATACCCCTATATGCCAAATTTCAGTGTCACATGCCATGTTAAACTCAAGAAAATTACATTTAATGATTTTTCATGGCGGCCATCTTGGATTTCAAAATGGCGGCCGACCCGATGGTCGAATCGCTTGGGGCCGGCAATTTTTTAAATCAGCGCCCAAAAATACCCCTGTATGCCAATTTTTACACTTTCTGCCAGATCCGAGCATCTTGGCCATTTTTTGTCACATAACCGCTCCACTATTGTAGCTTCTGATTTCTAAAGAAGTACAAAAGAATACACAGGTGCAATGTAGCCTTTGGTGGCAACCTGTGATACCGCCAGTTTCATGGGAAAACTGGAAAGTTATTTGTGTTGAAAATGGATAATTCTAAATATTTCCAATTTATTTGATCACAAAATGAGGATATTAAATATATGACGGAATATGTCTCCAAGCCTCATTGTCTCCTGAAATAAGGTGAAATATTGTATGATAACAGTTTCAAAATGTGGAAAAACCCTCAGACTTTGACAATTATTGAATCATCATTTTACAAGTTTCCACAAACCTCCATAATACAAAATTTGATTAGTTTCAGGGAATATATCTATTGGTGATGATATGTGTCACAGTTGTGGTCACATGCGGCCAGTCAAGTAATTTCAAATCATATTTCAATAAATATTGCAACATTTATTCTTGCTTTCCCCCTAAAAGTTAGCAAATTGACTGATCATAATATACAGTAAGTCTGTAGTAAGCTAGGAATTTCACACTGGTTTCACACTGCAGTTCTTAGCACCGCAATACGCCGGCTAACCCTGCTTTTTAGCAGGGCCAGATAGTACCGTACTATAAACCGTGCTAGCCCACTTTGGTAAAACGTAGTGTGAAACCGAAGTGGGCTAAGCTTAACCCAGGAAATTGGTGGGGCTAAGGTCTCCCCTTGGCCCCACCTATTTCCCGGGGTTGAGGAAAATTTCTGTAGTGTGAAAAGCATATTATGTACCTATTTGGGAGGGTGATTCTCTTGACAGCATAACTGTTTTCATCCACCTTGTTCTTTGCTCTGAAGACGATTCCAAAGCCTCCTTTACCAAGGCACTCAGTGTGCTCAAAGTCTGTTAGGTACCTGTATTATACCAACATAAGGAAGACAAAATGGTGATTGTGTCCCGCTTGGCAACTGGCTGGGATATTCCCCAGGGAGTGGAGAATATGCATACAAGACAATTTCAAACCCTCCTTTACCAAAATACTATGTGTGCTTAAAATTTGTTCAGTAACTGTACAGTATGATCACAGAAAGACAAACTATAGATTGTGTATTGATTGATTCTATAGCCTCCCACAACTTGCTGGAATACTCCCCAGGGAGTGGAGAATATGCATACAGCACAATTCCAAACTCTCCTTATTGAGGCACTCAGAGTTTGCTGAAAGTCTGTTAGGTACCTGTACAGTAACAACATAAAGAAGACATAACTGTGATTGTGCCTCCATGCAACTAGCTGGGATATTCCCCAGAGAGTGGAGAATATGCATAAAGACAAGTCCAAACCCTCCTTTACCAAAGCACTCGGTGTGCTCAAAATTTGTACAATATGATCACAGAAAGACAAAATAAAGATTGTGTATTGATTGATTCTATAGCCCACCTCCCCCCCCCCCCCCCATAACTTGCTGGAATACTCCCCAGGGAGTGGAGAATATGCACACAGGTTCTCATAATAATAATTTGATACTTCAGGCCCTGTCACATAATTCTGTGCAACAACAGTGTGCAAGATAAGTGCGAGATACTGTCAATGCAGGCAACCTGTGGGTAGCATAAATAAATAATCACCCCCAAATCATCTGCAAGGAATTACATGGAGCAATGTGACAGAGCCTTCAATGAAAACAACATTTTCTTTATTTAAAATGATGATAAGTTGCATCTTTTTATTCATTATAATTGTGTTTTTTTAATATTTGAATGAATAAACAAATTGAAATCAATCAAAACGAATTTTATCAGAATTTTACCTTGACTTGAACTCATGAGCTGATGGCTCATTTGTGATTTTGATTTCAGGACTTGTTGGTTTCTCCTCTTCTATGTCCGTCCCGTCTCCTTCATCCTGGACTTCTTTCTCCGCTGCTCTCCGTTTTCTTCTTGGTTTCAAGACATAGTGGAAGAACAGTTGCATCCCAATAGCAAGCAACATACTGGTTCCAAAGATTTCTCTCCTGAAATTATAACAAGGAATATTGAATTCTTCTCCTTTTTTTGCTTGCAGTCAATGAACTCTGCCTACAAATAAGCCTCAATTCCATAATCATTTTTTTTTAATTTGTAAATAGAAATTATCCAAAGGGAACTGCTCATCAAGGAAACTGTGACCATCAAGTTTTTATTCTGGAACATTTGAAAATGACAAAAATTGAGAAGATACAATAGATGAATATATCAATAATGACATGATATACCTTCAATCATTCACTTCATACATTCATAGCTTAAGATGTCTGATAAATTTGCGCAAACCTATTGAGTATCCAATTTCTAATAAAATACAATTTATTGTATAGAAACATAGGATTGTACAGCAGCTGGGTACTGTGACACAAAGCTTAGTAATCAATCACAAAATGGCAAAGGTCAATGAAGATCATTATAGTTGTGAATATAACTGAACATGTCTGGGCCCTGTCTTACAAAGAGTTACGACTGATCCGATCAATCTCAACTGTATGGAAATCCATCCATACCATAATTGTTTATACAGGGAAATTTGCACAATCTCCTTAGTAAAACAAAGAGAATCACACTGAACCTTCAAGAGAACAATGAATGTATGAATATACATCATAACTAGAAAATATTCTGAACAAATTTGCATTTTAGATGATGACGTTGCTGGCCATCCATAGTTGTGGTTGATCGGATCAATCGCAACTCTTTGTAAGATGGGGCCCTGCTATCAACCAGTCTAAATAACAATTGTGACCAGCTAGATGTATCCCAAAACTAAAAATACTTCGCCAGGGAAGATTCTCTATAAATAGCAAAAATTGTTATTTGATCTATTTGATTATAAAATTGGCTTATTTACAAGAATAATTTTTCTTCTTCATACTGTAAAAATTTGAAGTTGTAAAGTTGAGTAAAAGATACAAGAGTTTCATTGACAGCATTTTTTTCCAGACTGCTTGGAATTTTCACTGAGATGGCACAGTGTGCACATCTCATGCTTGAGTGAACCCTGAACTTCAAACCTTGTTTTCTCCTTATTTTTGGTGGGGTAGTTTGACGGAGTACTTCAGTGGGTTATTATGTTCATCAAGTTTGATAAGTTATATATCATTTTAAAGCTTATGGGGCCTGTTGCATAAAACTTTTGCCATAAAAAAAACTCTGGCAAATAAAATCATGTCATTGACAATAACACATTGAAAGACTATGGCAATGTTTTATGCAACGGGCTCATGAAGTACTCTTTCAATTTCAATAAAAATCTCAAAATTCATTTTGGGTGACTTATTGGTGGTTTAGGGATGGCTGGTCACAATATCCAATGTAAATAGGTAAAAACTTACCACCATGTCCACACGGATACGCTGAAGAGTATCTCCAAACCGCCATCTTGGCTTTCATTCCCCTCCAACTGTCTATTCTGAGGCATGTGTACCGGGGTCAGCTGATGCAATAGGTAGTAGCCATTGTCTGTATGAACAAAAAAATAAATCTTCGTGTTTATACAGAGAATATAGATTTCAGTTCATTCCAGCTGATTCGAGAGGATGCGATAAAGCCCCCAACATTTTGCCTCTGTATAAACAGAGTATTTAGCAGTATATTCACAGGCATTTTCTTCCGCCATCTTTTGTGGTAGAGCTTGTGAATCAGCCAACACAAGCTTGAATTTAAATTCGCTGTAGAAACACAAACAAAAATTCACACTCATGTTGGCCAATTGGAGAGGTTCTTGTATAAACACACTCAATGTAAGGAATACCGGAAGTAAAAAACAGTATGGTGAAACAAACTGCTGCCACTTAATTTACTACAGTTGAATGTAATTGTTGTTGTCTCGTAGAACCTTCCTGCATTGTAGACCAGGGGCCCGCAACACAAAGCCTAGCAATCATTATAGAAGAATATCTTTACAATTGATTGCATTGACCACAATGTACAATCAATGGTGAAAATCCTTTCTGCTATTAACAAATACATTACTCATACAACCCTTGCTATATAGCTGGAGTAGATGGGCATTGCCTACATATTACACATGATATACAATATAAAGCAATGATGTATCCTATACAATATCTCCTATTAATCAACCAATTTATTTTTATTTGTAAAAGCGTTCTTACCGAAAGGGTACTGGTTCCAGACAGTGACATCTTTATTAGACTCTCCTTTCCCCTTATTGCTGGCTTGCAGGTTCTCCTCATTCTTAGCTGCCACCATCAGGGGCGTCCTGGAGACGGAGGTGTATGCGTAAGGTCTCCAGCGTACCCTCGGAGCTACAAGACTCCCATCCTGAGGGTTGGCCTGCACTCTGTGGGCCGCCCAAGCAGCCTGGGATATTTCAGAGTTGGTGTTGGACGACGGCTGGACGTAAAGCTGATTCATGTGGTTGCCTGTGGAGAGGGATGTCAAAAATGAATGAGTCAAGCATTCTAACCAGTATGGTAGTGTTATATTCTATTGTTCTATGCAGTTGGTCTACTTATCAGTCTATTACCACATGGGTCAAACACATTTGGTCTACTATCACTTTGGTCTAATTTGGTGGAACGGTCGCGATGTAGCGGTTCCGACTCTCACCTTGTAATCAGAGGGTCAGATGTTTGAATTCCACCATGGCCTAGCGTCCTTTGGCAAGGCGTCAATCCACACTTTGCCACTCCCACCTGGTCCACACTGCTCTTGGTCTAATACCAACTGAGTCTAGTTCTCATTTAGTCTGTTAATGCCTAGATAGTCCATATGCACTTCATCTACTGATTATTTTGCAAGTTGTCAAATGAAAATTTGATTCCTTAACATTTCATCAAAGAATGGAACCTACCGTAAATAGTATTAGCACAAGTGGATATAAACAAAATGGGTATAGCCGAATACAAGAAATTGATTTTTTTCTTTCTTTTTTTAAAGCAAATCCATTGAAAAGCTTGATCAGTCAAGTTTGAGTGAATGTAATACTTGTAACTGATAATAAATGAATGGCCCGAAATCACAAAAAGGACAGTGGACTCATCAATTACAAACAGTGGCCTCATGAATAATGAGTGCCAGTGAATTTGGGCCAATATGTCCTACTCACCTACAAACAGCATGGGCTGTGAATAATCCGAGAAGAAAGGGGTCATCTGGGGGTCAGCGCCCCCAGCAAGGCCAAGGGTCACAGGCTGAAAGAGGTCAACCTCACTTACCACTCCATCCTGGATTGTCCAAGCACTGGCGATGCAACTCTCCAACTAGTACAGAAGACAAAGAGACATAATAATAATATAGGTATATTTACCCAGGGAAGCCACTTCAGTTCTAAAAATTGTTCTCCCAGCGGGCCCTGCTATCATTACATGAAGTAAAAACTACAATGGTTTGTAGAGACTTGTGTGAGATCAGTGATGCTGTATGGAAGTGAGACACGGTGTCTGAGTGAAAATGAGATGGGGATTTTTAGGAGGACAGAGAGAGATGTGTGGTGTGAGATTACTGGATAGGAAGAAGACTGAGGACTCGATGCAGATGTTTTGTTAATCCCAAAGGCAGAAAAATATATCCCAAGTAAACACTACATATTGCCGAGATCTACAGGGGTCATTGTACTCAGATCACAATGGAACTCCTGCCATAGGGCTATATTCATTGGAATAACACCTATATATATGGTCTGCTTTCATCAAATGATATGAAACATAAAGTGAATTTGGTTTAAAAAAACATGTATATTTGATCTCTATTAAACAATAGGAAAGCCTGGAATCCTACTAAAAACATTCTACTTCTTGGCAAATATTCTAGTATGGATGTTGTCAAGATCAGAAAGAATTGTTGCATCCTGGATTTGGAAGCAAGGTAGTTTAGATCTGGAGATGGCGCTGTTTAAAGATGCATGTGGCATAGCTGTTTGAATAAGTTCCCCTACCTCGTGAGACCAAAGGAGCTGTCTCCCACTCGGCCCACCGAGAGCAAAGACCGTTTTGGTTGCCATGTCAACCTTCACCGATGGGATGTCAACGTCGGCGACATCATTCTCCACCTCGCATACCACTTCATCATCATCATCCTCTAGATCATCATTGGTAGGGTGCTTTCCTTTCAGGAAGGTAACATCATGCTGACCGACACTGAAATTCCATCTGAGGATATCATAGATACACTTATAGATTTATAACATGATAATAGGGAACCTCATCTAATGATTGGCTGAAATATGTCACATGACCAGTCATTTATTTCAGCTAACCAGAAAATTTGCCAATACTGGTACTTATGGTTATTACTATTGACCGGTCGTGGTTTGAGATTCGGATAGTTTATCAAATAACACAAACCCACATCAATATCATAAATCCTACAGACACATCATTTTACATGGGCACTAAAATGATTATCTAGAATATTATAAAAGAGAAGAGATTATTTTAAAAAAGTTGTTGTCTCTTCTAACTTAGCTAAGCAACATTTCGTAGTGTTCAGATATGGTGAGACAAATCACAACACTTATGCTAATTAAATCTGCACTATGAATCTAAAACAGTTCAATATTGGGCAGAAAACTCAATACATTGATGAAATTTGTTCCATAAAAATTGTACTTTTTTGTATATAAGATATCTATATTTACTTCACTAATTTACATCTTTGTAAAAGTGCATACTGGTAAATACTTTCTTGGTATTAATGATTTGTGAATGATGTTTAATGTTTATTATGATCTTCATCAATCATTGTCATTATTTTCATCATTTTTTAAGCTTTTCATGAAAAAAGATCTGATATTGTGAGGAATACAGTAAATAATCAAATAAATTGTTTCATTCATGTAATTTCTTTTATCAATCAGCAAGTTACATGCAACCTCACTTTGCAAACCAACACCATTTTTTGACAAATTTATGTTCATTCAATTGAATCTGTGAACATACTTTTCTAAGCCATTTCTTTGGTCTACTGCCCTCACTGTTTGCCTGGTCTGCTGAATGACAATGATGTCTTGGTCATCAGCAGCTTCGTCTCCATACAGTTGACATCCACCAGTACCACAAATATAGTGCACCTGTGAGGTAAAGGATAGAGAAAAGTTTAAATTCAATGAAATTTTAATCATAATGGACTAGCATTTCTCTTTTGTCTTTATTACCTTCTAAATAAACTTTTCAAAAAATGTATCATCTAAACAAAATTAACAAATATCATATGATTAAAAAAATTAATGAAAAATTTCATATTTTGAGCTATATTCTATAATAATCCCCCAAAATACTGCAGATACTTCCAATAATAATTCACTTTTTAAACATATTCAAATATGATGATGTAATGCCAGGTACCATCCTTGATTTGATCTTTGAAGTTATGTGTTCTATTGCAAAGTTGATCTTTTGATAATATTTACTTTTATTTTCAAAATCCAACTTGATTACTTGTAATTGTTTCTGATCTAATTTCATGAAAAACATAAATTATGTAAAAAAAAGAGGAAAGATTTAATGGCCCTTACTTAATAAAAAAAAGATGAACAAGAGAAATATTTAAAAAATAATAAAATCTTGTATCACCACAAAGAAGATTTGAAAAGTTTTTTTTTATCAACCCAACATACCTCTCCAGTTCTAGCATTGATGCCAAACGTATGGATCTCCTTGCCACCGACCATCATCGTCTCTTCGTTGAGCCTGAATGAGGTACTGAGAAGGGATTCTGCTGTGAACGGAACTGCTTCAAGAGTCTCCCCATCCCATTTGAACAGACCCCCGTTCAACGATGGTATCACCTTGTATACTCCTTCAGGGCCCATGATCTGAAAGAATATCAGGGAGCATAATTATAAAGCTCTTATGCTTTTCTTGCGATCTCCTCTATCTTTCAATCATAATTTTACTGTTTTATACAGTATATTTGTTACTGACAGTTGATGGGAATTAATCATTCAAATGGAAATAAAATGAAGAGATTGGTGGTGTTCTATTTCTAATTCAATCATCCCCTTCAGTCTTCACCAGAATTTCTTCAACAATGCTGCAACTCTTTCTCTGCAGCCTTAATGACTGATTTTTTTTTTGGAAATCATACCTATCAAAAGAGGTTTTCAACTTGTCAATTTCACACACGTTTTACAAGGTACTTTATCACTGTAAGTTTCATTACCCTACTCAAATCAAGTATTATACTTCAGGTTATGTGTACTGCAAAAATAATGTAAAGCTCCTTTTTATTGTATCAAAACACTGATATTCTTTCATCGACCAAAAAAACTTTTTAAAAATGTAATGCTGAAATAAATGTACGCAGCTAACCCCTCTCAAAGCAACACTTTCACACTGAAAAACCACCTTATTGATTGCAAGAGTACAATTAATTCATTTTCGGTTAGAAAAATGTTTTCATTGGTAAAAAAAAAGGGATAATTTTCTTTACCTCAAATTGACTGATGGATGATGAGAGTAGAGGTCCAATGCCAGCATCCATACTCCACTGCTGTTGGCCAGCATTCTGGATGTCCAAGGCAAGTACCTTCCCATCCACCGTGCTCAGGATCATCAGAGGCCTGGCACAGAAAGCAAAGTTATGATCAAATTTGATTTGAATGACGATGTCATTTTGAAGGGCAGGTTATGGTCGCAAATGATAGAGCAACTCTTTACCTATCTATAGCAATTTGTTAGAAGTCTGTAGCATGCAGGATAACGGAGATATGAAAGAATGAAGAATGGTAGGCAAATGGACTTGAAATTGACAAAATGGCGCCTGCACGGTCATGCATGAGTGATTTGGGAAAATGAAATACGAGGTGCACAACAATGGGTCATGGACAACATGTGTACCAAATTTGGGAGAATTAAGATAAGGGATGGAGCCTAGGCAGGGCTCACAAGAACCACATGTTAAACGAATGGGATTTTGTGGAAAAAGAAGCAGACAGTAGAAGAAGAAGAAGGAATAGGAATACCGAACAAGGCATTGTAGCCATTGATAGTGTCAATGCATATAGTCATCATTTTCATATGACAAAATATCCTTAGAATATCCAGGTCCTAGGTCAAAATAATAAAAAATATCAGCTTGCGCTTCTCGCTCGCATCATTTATTAAGTGCGTTCACATCCACTTTGCAATTTTCCTACACAGTGCTTGAAATAGTGCTTACATGTAAATTGACCCTTTGATCAGAATATAATATTTTCAGCTCGGGCTTCGCGCTCGCATTATTGATTTTCATAACAAAAAAAAAGTATTCAGAATGCCAAGATTCTGTCTAACTCTAAAACATGTGCATGCATGTTTATTGAGATATACTCATATGCAGCTTGTTCTTTAATAAAAAATGCCTAAATTATCCAGTTTCAGATGAGAATATCAAAAAATTTCTGCTCGCGCTTCGCGCTCGCATTATTAGTGTAAGAAGATAACAAATAACCCATCTTTTTCCATAATTTACAAAAACATGAATAGTGTCCAGATTTTAGGTCTGAAATCTCAATTTTTTTTCCGCTCGCACTTCATTGTTTAGTTCTACTTATTATATACCATAGATCCTGTTCATGATTACAAAAAGTGCTTAGAGTTAGAATGTCAATTTTTTCGGCCGGAATATCAAAAATTTTCAGCTCGCGCTTGCATTATTTAATTGATGAAAAGTGTATCGTCTTAATGGCTAACTGCAAAAAGTCTTCAACAGGTCCCTTTTCGATCAGGCCTGGGGCCCGTTGCAGAAAGAGTTGCAATCAATTGCAACTCTAAAAATCATGCGCAACTTGATTTTCAACCAATCAACAGCGCGCATTTGTTACATGCGATTGATTTTTTGGCTTGCGTTTAAACGCAACTCTTTCTGCAACGGGCTCCAGAACAGCTACAGTACACATATTATTAAAAATTTTATAAAAATTTCTTTCCATATTTTTCAGAAATAAAAGTGGCCATATTCAGAAACAATATTCTTGTTCACTTCTTTTGCCAATGGCTTGCCCGTCTTGGAAATGAGACAATGAATGAAAACGAGAGTCCAGACAATTTCAACTTCCAACACTGGAATCTGGATTGAAAATTTTGAAATTGTCACTGTTTTTTGTTTTTGGAATATTGCCTAACTACGTAAGTTTGGTCAGTGAGTTAAATTCTCTAGTCTACTTAAAACTCTTTTTCATTCAAAGTCAAACCAACTACTTTTCATTCAAATTGAGTACCCATTTAAAGTTCAGTAATCACCTATTAACACCCTGTGAGTGTGAGGCTGAACAACTCTCTGGTGACGGACGATGAACAGCATTCTGAAGCCTGGAACTGCCGCTCAAACGCTCACTGTTATTATTCTCGCCTGAAGTCCCGGGGTTCCCCTCGGCCGATTCGGCTTGCGAAATGTTCGTGAAGATAATGATGCAAGCCAAAAGTGAGCAAATCCTCGTTAGATTTGCTCTATTGTTAGCTGCATCCATCAAACATTTGCTGCTTCAATCGGGAATGGTCAAAATGAGAGTCGAGAACAATGAATCACCACTCCTACAATACCTATCAATCTGAAAAGTTGAATGATGTGGAACTTTCCGCGTTGATTAGCCTGACGTGTATTTACGTTTTTGTTGATCACGTGACTATTGATCCGTGACCGGTCAAATACTGCGATCACATCGCACCATCGATCCGATCCGATATCCGAACATGCATAAACCTTCAAGCGCGGCTGATCGAGAGGAAGAGAGAGGGTGTGGGAGTGGGGGGGGGGGGGGGGGGGGGGTGTGAACAAAATACGTACTTGCCCTCTGCGTCCAAGGGGGGTGTTATTGGAGTGATAACTATTATGGCTGCTGGGTACATTATATCTTACTTGCCAATACCATATGGGATAAAATTAAGTTGAAGTGAGGTTCGTGGCGGGTGGATGAGAGAAAATAAGGAGAGGGTATTAAACATGTGTGTAGTGTATAGGCCCCCGCCCCCCCCCCTTTGTTTTGATTTTTTTATTGTACTGACCCCCTTTCTTAAATTGTTGATCTGCACCCATCTGCATGGGGCGAATTAAAATGCAATATTTCCCCGTGCATGCATCGGGGGCGCGGGGGGGGGGGGGCACTACTTCCGCGAAATTGTCCATATTCCACAATACTTGTTATTTCGGATGAATGTTTAGTCTTATGTTTTTTCCTTTTCTTACATGATGACATGAAATGATACAAATAATAAGACAGGGAAAGAGTTCTGTAGCGTCGATCATTTTGTATTTTCACTTGAAGTATTTCACTAGTTCAGTCTTGTAAATTGCAATTCACGAATTGCCACTAGTACTATATTATATAGCTATCGGGGCTGGAACTCAAGGGCATGGGCGGAAATCGCTCCTCAAAGGTGGGGGAGCTAGGGGAAACAATTGAATTTCCATTGTTATACTATACATTTTACTGACGTAAATCTGGTCCAAGCAGTGAGGGGGGAGGTGATAGCAACATATTGACCTGAAAATTCAAAATGTTGGGGACACCCCCATGCATAAGCACACCGAGGGCTGTACGGGGGTATATGACCGTGTACACAGTACTACCATCTTTCAGTTAAATGCCTATTACCATTTCAATGGCTCTATTGTAATGGATTTGTTGTGATTAAAGTAATGAATTACAGTCAATATCAATATGCTAGCGAGCAAAGCGAGCGAGAAAATTTTCAGTTGTTAAAACTTTAAAGACAGAATGGTGTCCTAAAACCTCTTTCAAGTTCATTAATTAATTAATTCTGTAATTGTTCGCCATTGTATTATGATTGTTATTTGTATTTTTATATGTACATGGCTCTCTCGAAAAGCAGTTTTTATGTACTGAAGAGACTGTCTAAAGAAAACAAAAATAAATAAATAAATAAGTGGTATGAGTGCATCACGGGCAATGTACGTACTAAGTATATACTGTAAATGTGGACATAATACTACCATCTTTCCTTTTGCGATTTTTTTCGATGGCTATATATTGTAATGTATATTCATGACCAGTGGCGTACCTAGGATTTTCCACAGGGGGGGGGGGGGCAAATTCGTCCGCCAAAAAATTTGACAAGCAAAAAAAAAAAGGTTTTCAACCACAAATAAAGGATTTCGTATCAGAAAAAAATTTGACAAGCAAAAAAAAAATAAAAAAAATTGACTCTTCAGGACTCGTCAGGGGGGCAGGGATATGTCCCTTGCATGGGTTGTGACTCGTCAGGGGGCAGTCTGCCCCCCCCCCGTAGGTACACTAGTGTTCATGACTTAGAGTAAACATCACTGTGCGAGCGAGCAAGCAAAAATTTTAATAGTTGGAAGACAGAATGATGACCAAAATTGTCTTTTAATTGCGTGTAATTATTAAGAAATGCTGCGAGTGATCGTAGTGAGCGAGCCTTGAAACAGTTTCAGTCGTTTGAAATTCTTCATTCGTTTAAAATGATATGCAGAAATTATATTACAGGGGATGATAGCGCTATATTATCAATAACGTAAACTTTCGAGGAGAAAAAAAGAATATAAGAACAGAAGAAATATAAAGAGCAAATGAGGGCTAAACTGTCCAGATATTGTTAAATGAAAACTCGTTTGCTCATTGGTTAAAGGTGAGATGAGAATGATTTAAAAATGGGGTCATGATTACCGAGATTAAGGCCTGGGAATTAGAAATGCTTTGTGATATGATTATAGGCCATCACAGGCTACAACACAAACCCCGTGGAAATGGTACGGTGATGCTAATTGAAATAAAGATATTGCAGAAAGGAAAGATTTAAAATAATCTTCAATATTGGGAGATGAAGTAACATTCAAAATTCAAGACAAATTCATATGACATATTTATTAGACTGTTATGGAATAAATGTGATTTAAAGTTTCCTACAGGCATAATAAACGGATGAAATTGTAAAGTGTGTTGGAAATATTGCTGCTCTTATATACACTGTTAAAAATAAAAGTATTAACAAAAAACAGTAATTATTACTGGCAGCTGCATGGGACTCACAAACAGTATGAACTGTTAAATTACGATGGGCTGTAAAAATGCAAAAAGCTGGATTACTGTAAAAAATAAAATAAATAAATAAAAACACCATTTTAATATTCATTTAACATGAAAATCCCCGTTATTTACAAATACGAACACTATTTATACGATGGACTGCATGCAATCAACGTAAAAACACGATAGTTCGTTGGTATTTTTACAAAAAATTACTATATTTCACTTTGTTTTACATTTAACTTGAAATTCTACGTTACAGATCACTGCATAAATACATTTGGTTTGTTAAATCATTGTGTCGTCTGTTTTTAAAAGGTAAGCATCCTGTAAATTTACGATTTTTCTTTGTAAAATTACTAATATTTTAACAGTGTATAATTGCCTCTGTGTTTCATTAACGCCATTGATTTAGTCAATGCCATCAGTAACTCATCGTACACTACTAGGGTATGGCTATATTTTTTGTACAAAATTTATTATCCCCCACTTCCACAAAGATTGTAAATGAGCCCCCACACAATCACGCCAGTTTATTCGATGATTGTTTTATTGGTTTATGATTAAATTTATAACCACATTTAAAATTAATTGGTAACTAATATAAGTATTATAACCATGCTGCCATGCTCTTATGATGCAGGCGATATATAATCTTTGGAATACGTACGCTAATCGTAGGGAATTGTCATGGCCAAACTCTTTTAAGATTAAAAGGAGCGTGGGAGCGGAGCGACCGCGCGAGAAACTTGGGATTTTAGAATGCAAATTTGGGAAAATTTAAGCACTTTGACTTCGTTATTTTGATTTTTTTTAATGATGTATTTTTTCCATTAAAAAATACCACAAATATAGTGTGGGGGGGGGGCATTTGATATTGCGTTACCCCCTTTCCAAAAATGGGGGAGGAGGACGCGTCCCCCTGTCCCCCCTGCATTGGATTTCCGCCCATGCTCAGGGGACATTTGAATTGAAAGTGGAGACAATGGCAGAGTGGGGATTCGAACTCACAACCTTGCGATTAAGAGTCCAATGCTCTAACCACACGATCCGTGCCGTCTCAGTATATGCTCTCTGTTTTTTTTTTTTTTTTTTTTTTTTTTTTGGGGGGGGGTTCAGCCTCTGCATGCTAATTTGTCAATACTCCACACCAATAAGTTAAGCTAATATAACTGCAACTAAAAGTATCTAAATCTAATCTTTTACTATCAATAAATTTGTCTAATTATATATATATTCTAAATAATGTCACGACAGTGCCTTATGACCTGTGTACCTGCCATTTCCTCTTTTCATTTTCAGTTTTAATTGCACCACTTTTTCTCCCTCTCTCTCTCTTTCATTTGCCTCCCTTTTTCCACTTTTATGATTTCCGTCTACTTAAAATTCTATCGTTATTATCGTTATCATTACAATTATTATCTTAATTACTTTCCATTTTTGTTGTCGCTTATTCGCTCTATTTTGGTATTTTGTAGATTACGTATTTTAAGTTCGTTTTCCGTCCGTCTCATGTATATAGGTTATGTTAATTAGTATTGGAACTAAGTTTAGGGACTTGCCTTTTTTTACAAGCTCTGCTTTTCTTAGCAGGTCAGTTCAGTTAATTTATCTTCAATATTAAATATTGAAGATAAATTAACTGACTTGCCAAGAAAAACAGAGCTTGTAAAAAAAGCTTGTGAAAATTTTGTTATGAAATGTCATTGAACTGTATGTATTATTTTGAGTATGTGTTAATTTGAACATGTATTTACACTGTTGCTTCGATTATATCATTTTTGAACGGAAATAAATAAATCTAAATCTAAAAATTCATTTAAAAAATCTGCATGCCGCCACCACTTTCAGTTGCCCTCCACTTTCCCCTTACATTAAAATCATTGGATATTCTCGGGAACCAGAGAAAATGGGACATCATTTCAAGCACCGTTTGAATCCATGAAGATGATCACTAAACAAATAATGTGAGCACGAAGAGCATTCTAAATTTTGTTGATATACCGACCTGAAAACAGAACATTCCAAGCACCATGGAAAGGATAAGTATATTACTAAAATTAAAATACGTGCGCAAAACGCGAAATGAGTTTTGTTTATTATATAGGCAAACTGACCTGCATGAAACTGGACAATTTAAGCACCTTTATTTATTTATTTATTTATTCACTCATTCATTCATCCATTTATTTATTTATTTATTTATTCATTTATTACATTTTATAATCGTCAACAGGAAACATGCCTATATAAACAAACAATCTATACTTGCGCAGAGTAGGAGCTGAAACCTTTTGGGATATTGACATAGAAGGGAACATTTTAATCACTTTGATCTTAAGTATGAATACTATATTGTCCAATTATGTAAGCGCGAAGCGCGAGCTGACATTTAAGTTGATGTGGGCATAATGACCTGAATAAGTAATCATGAATGCGATAAGCATACTAAAGAAATTCGCAGTCCTAGAAAAGAGATTTTAGGACTATTTTACAAATTCATGAAAACATATTTTAGTAAGTTTTAAAAAAATGCAAGCAAGAAACGCGAATTACAGATATAGGCCTGAAAAGGGAACATTTTAATACCTTTTTGTAATCAGGATCAGGGACATGATGTGTTTCCTACAAAACAAAGTAATGAAAACGCGAAGCCCTAACTGAATGATTATTTTCTTCATTAACTTGAAAACGAGACAATCTATATAGCTATTTGAATAGTATTATATGTGTTTAATAAACGGGCAATGCAAGGACGAAGCGTGAACAAAATTTTTGTGTTGATATATACTGACCTGAATTGATTTGTGAACTCCCCCATTCTCCCCCTCCTATGTCTTTTTTTTTCACTTTTCTTCCTCTCATTTTCTGTATCCCTTTGTTCTTTTCTTCTCCCCTTTCTCCTTTCTTTTGCCCCCCCCCCCTTTCCTTGATTTTTTTAGAGGGGGGGGGGGGGGGATAGGGGACTGAGACCGCTTTGGCCCTCAGGGGCCTGTTGCATGACGAGATGAGCGATACGTAGGAACGTCCTAGGACCATTCTTCCGAGATAGGAAGATTGGCGACAAATCAGCGCTTTCCGTTTCACGAAGGCAATCTTGTCTTCCAAGTCCGCGACATCGTTTGATATCGATAGTATCGGAAAAATATTTAGTCTTCATCGTCACCTGAACCTTTTATTTCTGAATGACGACTTTACATAAAATCCGATATTTCAATAGTAGGAGATCAAAGAATGTTTTGTTTATTCCTGATAGTAGAATTGATGTATGGAGCTTACTTTATGAGGTTAAAAGAGAAAAAACTTTAAAGATTCACAAACATAACTAAATAAAATCGAAATTTTCATTATTTCCCTTATTTAGAACACGGTGTCTTTTTAGAGACACCTTTTATTGATATTTCAACGAAAGAGACCCTTGTCCGACATAAAAATTGATTTTAACTAAGTAATTTCGACATTTATTAGTTCAATATTCTGCATTTTTATAGAATACTTGTATATAATGGGATATAATGATAATTTTGCAAATTATGCGTTAATATGTTATTTGTTGAGGTAAATATAGGGTTTGAATGGAGTAAACAAAATCAACAGTGTCTGATTGTATGAGACTAAAAAGGAAAATATGAGAGGCTGCGTGTGAAATATCTAATTTATTTATTTTATTTATCAGATATAACGCAAGAAATACAAATGTGAGTGTTTAGAGTATAAACATACCTCAGTTGCATGATGAGTAACAGAAGAAAATGAAAATATGAAAATGGCTGCAAACATGTCCAAGTGGATAAAGTAGTACTTTGCAATAATAATTAAAACATAGAAAAAGGTGTGAATCAATCCGCAATGGAAAAAATACTTTTACAGAAATAATGCTAAATATGACAACGATCATAAACGCTGGTCATATTTAAAGATGATCACTTAATTTATGGAAGTTTATATAAGAATATAAGGTTTAAGAAATAACATAAAAAATATATATGTTCAACATTTCAAAGTTAAGGAGTATAGAGATTATATGCTATGACATAAGGGCCGAAAGGGGCCTACCCTAAGATTTAAAGTGCGCCTCTTCGATGGACTTTCCATAATCTTTTCTTTAATGAACTTATCTTCATTTGTAATGATTGTGATGTATTCGTAAGCTATAGGCTTAATCTGTATCTTAAATTCAATATTAGCTGCAGGTTTTTTGTTTTGTTTCACTGTTTCAAATCCAACAATTAATTTTCATTGATTAAGGACGTTCCACAGTTATGTTTATGCGCATTATGATCTGCGCATAATTTACACTGTGCGCGCTGACGTCACAATGAATGAACAGGAGATTAATTAGCTGCGGGTATGAGCTGATTTTTCTCATCTTCTGCACTTTAACTGCAGATCCGATGCGTCATTTCATGAAGCTAAAAAATTGAATTATTCCATGGACCATTCAAAAAAAATTCTACAATTTCAAAATACTTTACTCTGCATTGCTGCCAAGAATCACGAATATTACCCCAAGTTTGAATACATGGTAGATTGGTTTTGATTTTTTCTTCACATAGATACAAAGCATTCGGCGCATTTTTGGTGTTTTAAAAAGCACATTTGCATTAATAAAAATGCTGATAGTTTAAAAACAAGCACATGAACCCCTATTTTTTAATGTTTGTACCTCTTAGGTATACCTTCCTCTACAACTCTGCAAATTTTTGTGAAAATGACATGGATTTTGAATAAAGTGCAGCATTTATTGTACGTTTGTAGTTTGTTACTGAAATTTTACATTTTTTAGATTGGGATTTTGTTATCGTTTACGCCTTTTTAAAGAACTGACAGTGCTGTTAAACTTAAAATTGCAAACAAATAGCACTATAAATAGATTCTCCATTCTAACGATATAATTACTAACTCTCTTGCGAAATCTGATGACTTTTTCATGTATTTTGACTGAGTAATAGAGGTTTAAACTCATTGTAGTAATCTTGGGAGGTCTAAAAATGCCAAATTCTTTTGAATGCGCAATTCTTAAGAACATCAATTTGGGTGAACTTTGAAGCTCTATAGCAAAAAATCTAGCACATGGACCTATGTTAATTTTTGCATATTTCGAATATTAAGGTTCTAAAGAATCTATGTGCAAAGTTTGGTGAAAATGACATGGATTTCACTTTAACTGTGGAACGTCCTTAAAATAAATCTCAGCAAAAAAAATAATTATAATGAAAATAAAATTAAAATAAATAAATGATTTAGCATGTTTAACATCTTAGTTTTGTTTGTCTTGTTTTTTTTTTGCTGAATGTTTTTTAACACGTTTTTTACCTTACTTAATTTCTTTTAAAGAAATTTGTTGTTTATCTTTAATGAGAAAGCATGAGGGGTCGGCTAAATAGATATAGTGCCGCCCATTTTAAGTATTTCATGTTTATTTTTTTAATAGAAAAGGGGTGGGGATAAGACGGAGGGAGAATAGAAGAAAACATATTTAAAAAAATATTTGGCCCTATACATTACCCCCGGGAATAATACATGTACCCCGGAGAAGTTAAAATGACATCCGTTTTTGGTCGTCCTGCCGTGCAAAAAGACGACCTGAAATTGATGACAACTAGCCCCCATATAAAAATAACTTGGCGCCATCCCAGATCAAATGCATCAGAGTGCAACCAAAAAAATGTTTAGAGGTGATATGTCAGTGTGGCTTGCCGTAAATGCATTTTCTCTCAATACCGACGGTGGCGGGCGGTGTGCAAAGAAGATCATGCCTACGTAGGACATGTCTGGAGGTGTCTTTCCAAGGACCATTCTTCGTATCGCCCAAATTGGCTTTGTGAAACAGTTGAGCGATATCTCGTTCTTACGTAGAATGGTTCTACGAAAGACCCTTTCATGCAACAGGCCCCTGGATCCGCCTAAAGATGTTATACCATTTAAAATCTAGTTATTTATTGTGTATATATAAGCAGCCAAGTTATGTTCCTTATATCGACAAGCTTGTGAAGAAAAAAAATTGTATATTTTTTCCTATCACAATATCTCTTTCGGCCAATGATTTTCTTCCTCTCCTTTTTTTTCTTCTTTCTTTCTTTCTTTCTGCCTCTTAATTTCTTCACGTACGTCTTTATTTTGTCCCCGCCTTAATCTTTCATTTTCTCTTTCCCTTTTGGCCTTTTCCCTCTTTATTTCTACCTTCTATCATTCTCTCTCTCTCTTTCTCTCGGGGGGGGGGGTCGGACTCGCACCTGAGTGGTGACAGTTTTGATGGGGGACGACTTAAATATTTTTCAATTCAATCATAGCTTGGATATTATGGAGTTTGCTCAGATCCTCCCTTGTCATACCCTTCTTTCCTGAGGGGAAATCGCCCCATGGGCCCCACAACCACTCCCCTTCTAGAGACACCCCAGAGCCTTTTCTCCTTATTCCTCACATTTCCCATTTTCCTTCACCTTCTCCTCCTTCACATTCTCCCTTCTTCTATTCCTTCTCTCTCTCCTCTCTTATTTTCCTCGCCCATGCCATGGCTGCACTCGTACCTCGGGCTAACTTAGCTATCTTCCTTTTCTTTGTAAATTTTTCTTTTCAAAGATACTGTACCGTACTCTGCTAACTAGCAACAACAACGCCACGCTAAACTTTGTTGTTATGGACCAATTTTTATTCTTTTTTATGTCAGTATCCCGCTTAACGAATGTCATACACCTAAATTTCATTCCTTCGTCATTATCTTAGCAGTGTCATGGATGGAAAAGAGAAGCAAGATGGTGTGTTGGAGAGTTATTCACCTGGTAAGAATCGCTTCGCAAGACTGGACTGGGGCTCCGCTCCCTAACTAACGCAGCGCTGCGGCTGCGGCGGCCCATCGGCATGGCCAGGGCCAGGTCAGCTGCAGGCGCAGGTAGCGCAGCACTGGCACTGCAACTTGCTCTGCTACAGTGCTAGTGCTGCGCTGCCAAACTCAAACTTTCAAAGTCCAAAGACAAAACGCCAAATGCATGCGGCTGTATGGTCAATTCAAGAAGGCGTTCCTTTGCCACAGCCAATCACCACAACACACACCAAGTCCAAGGCAAATTACATTGTTATTTTAATAAATAATAGATTTACATAACAATAACATATTGCTCACATTCACAACATGTTGATTTCAACTCCAAAATCCCTGGCCCTGGCTTTTAAAATTTTGCCTTTAAAATTGCGGATTCTGTGCCATATTTCCAGACCAAAGCCAAAGGCAGAGCATGTGGCAGCTATTTAAGAAGTGAGGTTGCTGAAAAATGTGCTAAAATAAAAATTAAGAAATCTATGGTTTTATTCTGAGTTTATTCAAGTACGACTATACTCTGTAAAGAGGACTGTACTCAACGGAAGGAGAAGAAGAAGAGTTTGTAAATGTTCTGGCAAATTTAGGATCATATTTTCTAAATAACCAATCAAAAAAGAAAAAAACTGATAAACTCTAACCACATTGAATTTACACAGAAATCAAGTTGACGACAGGCCTATTTGACATGGGGTCCGAGGTGTGGCGCAATTCAGCAGTGCTTGCATGCATTGACTTTTGAATGCGCCATGTCCAACGGAGGGCGGAGGATGTAGAATTGCGGCCGCAAAACATGGCGATACATTTAAAGATATGAAATATTCAGATAGAAGGTGAAAATGAACCTTGCAAAATTGCAATTAAAAATAGACAAATGTATAAAACAAACATTGATGCAAACTTTCATTTTGTAAAAAGATATTTTAGAACAACAAAAAATATTGCAGAAAAGCTTAACATGTCAAATTGTGGGCTGGTTACTCTACGGTTACTTTGTTTCTGCTGCAACATTGATTGTAAACTAATTGGCATTGCTCCGGGGCATTGCTATTGCCATGATCGTGATGGCAATTTGGCAGTCTGGATTATTACTTTGAAACTGAATATCACAATTGATGGTAGCATTTTGCCAGCTTGCAGAGTCAAGACCAGATAAGAGGGTCTAACGTTAAAATAGAGTTCTACATACTGCTTAGCCTGAGAATTAAAATATTTTTGCTTTAATTTTGGCTCGTCTAGAAATTCTGCATTGAAAAAGTGCAGATGCAGAAGGCCTACTTATTGAATGATCCTGAATCATGGACTCTGTTACAACTATTATGTAAAGATAAGTTAAACACTTAGAAGACATTAGTTTGAACTTGCGTTTGCATGGCTTCTCAAAATCAAACTTAAAATTTGCACCCATTTAATTCCCTTGCTACTCTGGTTCAGAATCAGGATCTTCTGTACAGAATTTATTACGAGCCAAAAGCAAAAAGGGTTTTGTTTCAAAGCAAAGCGGAAAGCCTATTTAAGCAAACTTAATATTAATACTAATAGCACGCTCACTGTTGAGTTTTGTCTGTGTTTTACTTTTTTTAAGTCAAGAATTTGACTCGTATCGTTGTAAATTTCAGTACCATGTTCAGATTGATAAATTTGAATTGAAGCTTTTTACCATCCATTCTTCTATTATTTTCTAGCCACCAGCTTTGAAGTGCGACTGAATGAAGTACAACAGAGAAGCACAAAGTGCCCATCTTCAGAGAGGGCAATGTCTATCTTTGAGGTATTCGACGAGGTCTTGCCCCAGCTGGGTATCTTCCAGAAGGTCCTGAAGATGGTTCGAGATGAGATGTTTGGTAAAGGAAATGCTTTAAAATTCTGTTGACATTCAAATCAGTTCCATACATTACTGCGATGTAAGATTTTATTTTCAAAGACCCAATTGTATTCATTGCAGTGATATTTGGTTTTTGTAATATTAACAAAACAGTTTTGGTTGAAAAGCTGTCCTGTAACATTATTAAAAACAAACATAGTTGAGTTGGACAAAGGTTCTCTGTGGACAGGAAAAGGAGGAATGTATTATGAAATATCACACTTTATTGAATTTCATTTTCAGTTTTGTTTCTTTAAGTTTAATCAAATTTTATTCGCAACATTCCTCAAGGACCAGTAAAGATTAATCTTAATCTGATTCCAACTCAGCTGTTTTGGCAAATAGTATGCCAAATATTTGCTTGTCTCTGTTCTGAAGATGAAATTTACAAGTAATCATTATCTAATTGATTAATACATTTGCCGTGTCATATGTGAATGGCCCATATGGAATATACAGAAAATCCTATTCATGTAGATGTTTCCTTTATCATATGTACAGAGGCTGTATACAGTCACCAGTACACTGGTTCACAGTCTCAGCATACAGACTACAACCCTGCTACCAACATAGTAACGGCTAGAGGAGTAGAAAACAAGGTCTACATAGAGAGGATACCATATTTTTCTCTTGTGCAGAGAGTCTATGATTCTAGGTAATTAATTTTTTTTTCTGCAGTGACGGGGGGGGGGGGGGGGGGGGGGGGAGGGTGTTTTGACCTTTGCCCCCCCCTTTGTTGTAATTAATGTTAACCAGTTATGTTTGTTGCCGAGGGGGGGGGGGAATCATCTGCCTGTCATCAGACTGGTTATCAGTGATGGTAATATCAGGTTCAATGTTGAAACTGATGTTGAGGTAAATAGTGTATCACAATTCACACAATATTTTGTTATGGGATTTGATATTGAATTTTATAACATTTTATCACATTGATGATAGCATGAACAATATTGAACTGTCGTGAAAGACATTTTCCTTCATCTATTTTGACATCTCCTCTCTTGTTTTAAGTAAATGTGGACTACTTTCTCTTTCTACTTTTTCTATCCTTGTTTGTATTATTTGTCTAATGCGCCATTTTTTCTCATCTCTTCTGTGTGTACTCCTCTATGTCCTGTAAGAGACCAGACAAGGAGAAATAGGGAATGTGCACTCTTGCTTATTGGCCCCCGATGCTCTATTTGTTTCTTCTGAAAAAGTTTATTGCTTGATTTTGAAAATTGTTTATATTTGCCATTCTCTGCATGTGAGGGGTTTGATGGTATTGCATATTGTTCAATAGTATTATTATTGTTAGTAGTGGTATGATTGGTGTATATACTCACTTGGTCTGCAAACAGTTGGGCTACCATTCATATAGTTTAATACACATGTGTTAGACCCATTTGGTCTACTATCACTATCAGTGTTGTATAATTGCTGTTTGGTCTATGCTACACTTGGTCTAATAGCATCAACAACAGTTCTTTTAGGGGGGGGGGTTATTATTGCTCACAAAAGATTACAAACAGTCCTTTTCAGGACCCATCATGCGGTTATATACTGTTAACCCTTCTATGAAGAAGGATTAGACCATGTGGGATGAGACCAAATGGAAAGTAGACCAAGTGGGTGTAGACCAATTGGTAATTTACAGTATGATTAATCAGTGGTTCCATGACATTTGCTCCGGCGACAATTGCTCCAATGGAGAATCTGCATGTTAAGCCAAACATAAGATCTAACCTCCAAATTAAATAAACCCTAATCCTTATCTTTAAGTTTACATTATCCTGAACCAAATCCTAACTGTATCCCTATGTCCTATGAGATATTAGGTAGTTTTCGCATTTACTATGAGGAAACTCTATACAACGCATCGATTCCTTTGAAAATGCAGTTAAAATCACAATGGAGAGGTGAGAGACTTTTGTTGAAAGTTGGTGAACTGGGACAACCGATCATCTGAAGATTTGCACCGGACGAACTAGTACTGTCCTTGTCCACCAACTTTTGACAAAAGCCTCTCGGCTCTCCAGTGTGATTTGACTCGCATTTTCAAAGGAAAAAGTGCGTATAGAGAGTTTTTCTATAGTAAATATGAAAAGTCCGGATTAAGACCGGAGCAAATGCTGTGTCACCTGATTGGTTTGGTCTCCTTTTTCTCACGTAGGCATGAAGAAGCTGAAGAGCTGAAGGAAGAGATCAAGGTCCTTCAGAAGCGGCTCTCGGACAAGACCATGCAGTTCAACCAGGCTGTGATAACCATCGGTGTCTTGAGGGAAGAGATCTCGGAACTTCAAGCCACTGTCGAAGAGAAAGAAGAGATGATCATCAGTAGAGACGAGACAATTGCAAGGTGGGTCAATCCTGCCATGACCGTAATGTAAAATTCTTAGCTTTGCCTCAAGAATTATTAATTGAGAGCCCTAATAAATGATTCTTGTGACGTGGCATCACAATTTTTGATAGCAAAACACAGTATCTGAACATCACATTTAATTGTTGCTTTGTTTGACCATGTTTGAATGAGGGTAGAGAGAATCCATAGAATGGGTGATAAAAATGATTATAAATGATTATGTGGAAGTGTCGTGGTGTAGCGGTTCTGGCTCTCGCCTTGTAATCAGAGGGTCGTGTGTTCGAAGCCTAGCGTCCTTTGGCTAGGCGTCAATCCGCAATTTGCCACTCTCCACCCAGGTGTTTAATGGGTACCTGGTAGGATGCGAAAGCCTACGTAGTATGCCGAGCAATTGAGTCTTGGAACTCTTGTCGGATTGCTCCCCAGGGAGTGGAGAAGGTGCATACATTGTATGCGGGCATGCCAGGATGCGATGATATATCTGTAAAGCGCTTAGAGACGTCTTCCGATGTATTTAGCGCTATATAAAAGCGGATTATTATTGTTGTTATAATCGCAAACTAACTCATTCTCACTGCGGACGGGTTATTCTTTCTAAACACCGTCGTACTTAACCCATGAACTCTTGGAACCGGGTCCCAGCAGAAAGCATACATAAATACAGATTCCAGTATTAAAAGGATTAATCTCTTGTGATTGGTGTCCTTATACAGCAAGGATGATGAAATCATAACTCTGAAGGAGGATGCTTTCAAGGAGAAGACACAACTTGAGCTGGAGAAGCACCAGTTAGAGGAAGAGGTGGCCAAACTGAAGAGTGAGGTGGAATACCTGAGTCATTACAAGAATGGCTATGATGCTTTAGAAGAAGGTGAGAGGGAAAGGGAGAGATGTGGTCACATGTTCCGTGTTTACACTTAGCTTGTGGTCAGTCATAGTTCTTAGGTTAAAATCACAAATAAGAATGAAAATCTTATTGTCGAAGTGCAACAAATTTTTTTGGGGACAGTGTTCAATTGCATGAGATCATACATTAACTCCAAAGGGGGAAGCTTTTAAGGATAAGACACAGCTTTAGGTGGAGACGCATCTGTTAGAGGAGGAGGTGGATAAACTAAAGAGTGAGGTGGAATGCCCGAGTCATTACAAGAATGGCTTTGATGCTTTAGAAGAAGGTGAGAGGGAAAGGGAGAGATGTAGTCACATGTTCCTTGTTTATAGACTTAGTTCTTAGTCGCAGTTCTTAGGCTAAAATCACAAATAAGAGTGACAAATCTTACCATAAACATAAAATAACATTATTTTGGGAGGGTAGATAATCGCTTGAGATCATAACTTTTGTGAAATTGGAATGAAAGATGCTACTTAGGTATGGTTTAGATTTTTGATCCTTTAGACGTGATATTAAGACAAATGATCTTGGGCTAATAACCTAGTCATGTCAGTGAATTTCAATGAACTACATGAAAAGATTTTTTGCGTAATTGGTTTATTTCATTTTCATAGCTTTCATATTCAGACCAGGCGAAGACAAGTTCTCCCATGCTCCAAAGAAATCCAGAAAGTCGGCCATCGCAACAAGAAAGGTAAGAACCTTTTGCGGACACCAAACCTGAGATGAAAATCCAATTTGCTCCCCATTGGAAGTCCCATTGAATACCAATTGGTATATGTGTCAGATTGGTCCCAAAGGTGGAGTCCCAATAATTCAATCTGATATCTTAATACATAATAAGTGCTCAATTATTTTCAGCTGTTGTTTTGTTTCTCTTTGATACTTGTACCTCATACTGGTAGTTATTTGTTAGTAAAAATTTGAAACATCACAAATTATTACTTATCTTTGTATCTGTGTATCTTACAGTGTATTTTATCTGAACATGTTATCCTGTATAAAGATGTTTTAATAAATAAATAAATAAAATCTTTGTCATTGAGCCATACCATTTAACAAAAATGATTTGGAGAGAAATGGTCTAGATATCAACTATCAAAAGACAAAGGCCCAATACATAAAAGTTGCTTTGAAAACCATTGGTTAAACCCATAGTTTATGCCAGTTTCTTGTTTAAATTACGCTTAATTTACCATATATAACCAAAAAAAATGTCCAATGCTGATGCCCGCACAGTGCGCCAAATTGACGCTCGTTGCCGTGGTTAAAGGACAAGTCCACCCCAACGAAAAGTTGATTTGAATAAAAAGAGAAAAATACAACAAGCATAACCTTGAAAATTTCATCAAAATCGGATGTAAAATAAGAAAATTATGACATTTTAAAGTTTCGCTTAATTTCACAAAACAGTTATATGCACATCCTGGCTGGTATGCAAATGAGGAGACTATGACGTCACCCACTCACTATTTCTTTTGTATTTTATTATATGAAATATTGTAATTTTCTCCTCATCGTCAAGTGATACAACGATTAATTCCTTCCGGAACATGAGGAATTAGCATTGCGTAATACTATATGGTTCAGTCAAGTTGGTCCTTATTGTGAAATCTATAAAAAATGCAATATTGTATAATTCAAAAAAAAAATTAAAAAAAAATAGTGAGTGATGGACATCATCGACTGACTCACCTAGTTGTGCATGTCACTGTTTTGTGAAAAATAAGCGAAACTTGAAAATGTCATAACTTTCTTATTTTAAATCCGATTTTGATGAAATTTTCCGCACTATGCTAGTTTGATTTTTCTCTATTCATTCAAGTCAGCATTTCCCTGGGGTGGACTTGACCTTTAAGCACGCTATTTCATTATTCACGAGTCCACTGTTTTGAATAGTGGATTCATTCATTCAAAACGGTGGTCTCGTGAATAAAAATAGCATGCTGAACCATGGCAGCAGGTGTTAGTTTGGCGCGCTTTGACAAAAGCACGCATCAGCATTGGACATTTCTCATTACACATGGTAACTTGTACATGAAATCTACGTAAACCTTGGGTTCAACAAACGGTTTTCAAAACCACCTTTGTGAATTCGGGCCAAAGTGCTTGGAAGTCTATAAGAAGAATCTTGCGATCTCCTTTGCAGAACCATCTCATGACCGACTACGAGGCCGCCAAGAAGATCGAGAAGCAATTGCTGTTGGTGAGGAACCAGACCATCGAGGAGTTTGACGCGTTCTTTGAGAGTCACGTCATGGAACTGAAGGATCGGGTCTTTAAGGAGAAACCGGCGGAGGATGCCATCTTACCGGATCACGTCTACGATCAGGAGGAGCTTATTATTGAGAAATTGGATATGGAAGTAGGTTCTAGCTTATTTTTTTAAATTGGTTATCTGTGAGAAATTTGTATGGTAGTTTTAAGGGATTGGTTAGCTTAAAACATCGTTGGTAGTAGGCGCCTTGTGGTACAGTGGTTCTGACTATTGCCTTTCAAACAGAGGGACGTGGGTTCAAATCTCAGCCATGACATGTTTTCCTTCAGCAAGAAATGTATCCAGATTGTGCTGCATGCAACCCAGCTAAAGTGAATGAGTACCTGGCTGCAGGTAGGATCAATTCCTTGAATGCACTGAGCACTGCTGATAAAGCAGCAGCTCAAGCTAAACCCTGGGTAATTGTAGATGCGCTTTTTATTCTCTGGAAAAAGTGCTATATCAATCCAGCTACTTGTATTTATTGAACTTTCCTGCAAATAAAGTTAACACTATTAAACAGTAGATTAAATTATGTGGTGCCATGAAGCACTTCAATCTTCATTCATCTATGTTTTTTAAATTCAGCCTATGGACTCCTTGACGATTACATTCTGTCAAACTTGCATCAGTTGATCTTATAAATTGAACAATTTCCCAAGTCAAATCAATTTTTTAGACCAGGTTATGCAAAACATGTGTTGTAAATGTATCTCTTTTAAGTTGAATATCTCCTACGGCCCCCCTTTTTTTTTGGGGGGGGGGTTCCACAAGATTTGACTAGGGCAATGTTACCTGTATCTCTTTCATTAATGATACCAGCTGGGTAGCATGCAGGAGCGATTCCAGCAGACCATCGAAGCCCTCAACAATGAACTTGACATGATCCGACTCCACAAGGACTATGTAGAGACCCAGCTGGACGAACTTGATAAACAGATCCGAGCCAAACCGCCCAGTCGAGTCATGTTCCGGTCGACGGGCACCAACCTCAATAGCGCAGGGGCAAGAAGCAACCACTCTGCAGGACAGTATGGCAAGCAGTCAAGGTTGAGTGGGAAAGGCAAGTTGACCCTGATAGTTTCTACCAGAGAATAGCTCATGGATTTTAACCTAGTGAAGTGGATAAATTTTATTTGTGTATAGAAAACAAATGATTTTGAGAGGAAAGGTACCTGTTTTGCTACTTGGTAATATAAGTTTTTGGAAGAGAAGGAGAAGAAGAAGAAAAAGAAGGTGGAGAAGGAGAAGAAGAAGCAATTTGAAATGTTTTTAATTACATGTAAGTGTTTTGTATGATTATGATATCATAATTTTTCTTTCCTTTTCCTCTTTCTTCTCCCATCTCCAGAATCCACCATGTCGGTTGTAGGTGGCGGAGACAGCTTTGAGAATATGGACCTGATGGGTGCCGAGATGGATCCCTTCATCCCCCAGGAGGCCATCCTCAGCAAGTACTCCATCATGGTCTATACCTCCACCAACCAGAAGAAGACATTCCATGGACTCAAGGATGCCAAGTTCTGTGCGAGCTGCGGAGAAAAGGTAATCACTAGGGGATGTGATGACAAGATTTCCTAGCTGAAGATTGGGGAAAATGTTGTCATGTTTTAACGACATGATAATTTATTAGAGCCCCATATTACCAAGAGTTGCAATTAATCTGATCAAGTGTATGGAAATTCATCATTGTCATAATTGTTTCTACAGGAAATTTGCACAATGCACTTTGTGAACAAAGAGAAGCACACTGAAATGTCAAGAAAACAATGAATATATGAAATTACATCATATCTCGATAATATTTAAACAAAAGTGCATTTTTGTCTCACCTGCATAGCAGAGTGAGACTATAGGCGCCGCTTTTCCGACGGCGACGGCGACGGCGTCAACACCAAATCTTAACCTGAGGTTAAGTTTTTGAAATGACAGCATAACTTAGAAAGTATATGGACCTAGTTCATGAAACTTGGCCATAAGGTTAATCAAGTATTACTGAACATCCTGCCTGAGTTTCATGTCACATGACCAAGGTCAAAGGTCATTTAGGGTCAATGAACTTAGACCATGTTGGGGGAATCAACATCAAAATCTTAACCTAAGGTTAAGTTTTTGAAATGTCATCATAACTTAGAAAATATATGGACCTAGTTCATGAAACTTATACATTAGGTTAATCAAGTATCACTGAACATCCTGCATGAGTTTCACATCACATGACCAAGGTCAAAGGTCATTTAGGGTCAATGAACTTTGGCCGAATTGGGGGTATCTGTTGAATTACCATCATAACTTTGAAAGTTTATGGATCTGATTCATGAAACTTGGACATAATAGTAATCAAGTATTACTGAATATCCTGTGCAAGTTTCAGGTCACATGATCAAGGTCAAAGGTCATTTAGGGTCAATGAACTTTGGCCAAATTGGGGTATTTGTTGAATTACAGCCATAAATTTGAAAGTGTGTTGGTCTAGTTCATAAAACTTGGACATAATAGTAATCAAGTATCACTGAACATCCTGTGCGAGTTTCAGGTCACATGATCAAGGTCAAAGGTCATGTAAGGTCAAAGAACTTTGGCCACGTTGGGGGTATTTGTTGAATTGCCATCATATCTCTATAAGTGTATTGGTCTAGTTCATAAAACGTGGAAATAAGAGTAACCAAGTATCACTGAACATCTTGTGCGAGTTATAGTAGTTTTCAAAATTAGCACTGCTGCTATATTGAATCGCGTGATGCAGGTGAGACGGCCAGAGGCATTCCACTTGTTAGATTTTGACATTGCTGGCTTTTCGTAGTTGTGGTTGATCGGATCAATCGCAGCTCTTTGTAAGACGGCCCAATTGATATCCTGTCCAAATCTCGGCTCCCTCTATCTCTCTTTAAAAATGCTACATGCACTTCTCCATCAGCTTCTCCTTTCCCCCTCCTCAACCTATCGAAAACACATGGTAGTGCTGCTCAGATGGCCGCAAAATGTTGCTTTCTAGAACAAGAAAACTGTGTTTCAGTGGGTTAAATCTTGATATGGTAACAAAAAATGGGAGCAGCCATTGGTTATCTGTTTTCTTGACAGATCATCTTCTTAACTTCAGTTTATCCTTGTCCGAGTCTTGCAATGCTTGACCCACAAGCCTCTCAGGATAATGATGGAGCGTCCATTATGAAATGCATGGATTATCAAATCTCTATTTTGTGTTGCTTCATTTTCAGACTGTGATCTGCCCTCATAAAGTCAGCAATGAGAAGATAATTATCCTGCCTCATAACTGCTCCCACATCAAGCTATCGAGACCAAAGGTTAGGATACAAGCTGAACGCAAGGACAAAGAGTGAGTATGCAAAGAGTGACTGAATATGGTGGTGGTGAGGATGGTAATGGTGATGATTATTGTGATGATGGTTAAAGTGAAGTTGATGGTGATAATGGTGGTAGTGAGAATGTTGAGGTTGGTGATGTTAGTAATAATGATAATGGTGGTGGTAGTGGTGGTGATGATGATAATGATGACAATGACTACTATAATCGTAAAAATATAGGATATGGTTCAATGAATAACTATAAATAAAGTCTTTTTACATGTCAAACCAGATAGTTTATTGTCGTCCTTATCATAATAAAGACATCAATATAATGCTAAAGATTATGATGATATCAATATTAATGAACATTCATCTAGTGCATTTAATACATGAATGCTTCATTGTCCTTTGGCCAATAACACAAAGCTTAGCATTGATCGTAGAACATTTTTCTACGATTGATTGCATTGACTTCAATGTACAATCAATCGTGAAAATCAAGCGTACGATTAATCGCTAACCTCTGTGTTACCGACCCATATCAATATCCATCTGACATATTGCTCAGATATGTAGTTAATAATTGTTCAATATTACTAATGTTGTCTTCAGATACCGCAAGCCCCACCCACCAAAGGGCAAGAAAGGCGCGCCCCCATCAGGCACCACCGACGCCAGCGGGGTGCGGAAGGGCAAACGTATGGCCAATCAGGAGGTGGGTACCCAGGAGGGGGAGGAGCCCCAGGAGATGGAGAGGCCAGAGGTGACGATAAGACTACCTGTCGATGACCAGACGGATGCAGGAGCAACAGGAGAAGAAGATGGAGGAGAGAAGGAGAAGGAGGAGGATGGAGAGAAGGAAGAGGGGGATGAGGAGGAAGAGGAAGAAGAAGAGGAGGAAGGAGAAGAGAAAGAGAAAGCCGCTGCACAAGAACAGCAGGTATATCATACGGAAAAATGAAAATCCATATTTTGTTGTTCGAAATAGAAATAGAAATCAAAATCTCTCAAAAAATTAATTTTGCCCAATTGATTATGAGCCCGGCAGCCACTAAGCAGCTCCAGGAAAATTTTCAATTAAAAACAAAATTGGAAATACACCTCACTTGTAGCAATGTTTTGCCAATACCTAAATACCTAATTGGCTTTTTTTGAGTGAATGACGAACCCGCTGAAAAGAAAGCCCCTACATTGTTTATATTATGCAGATTCTGTTTGCAATGGAGATTTTAAGAAGTGTCATCAGGTTTGTTATTGAACAATTATAACTGAAATGAATTCATATTGAATTAGTCTATGATTTTTTTTAAATCATCAGTGTTAAGAAAGGAAAGGAATGTAGAATTGAATGCTGAAACTCAAAATATATATGAGATAATAAATGAATAATAATATATATTAGCTTAAGTTTTCATCTAAGAAAATATTGTTTTTCAATCTTATTTTCTCCGCTATTATGATCTTCTTGGTAAAACTATTTTTAATTTTATTATCTATTTATCTTCATTTACTTTCAAAGTAAGAATTCATTTGTTGAAGTATAATACATTGGGTCTTGTTTGAATGAATGAATGATGATTAATATGCATGCCTTTTGAGCTGGCATTACCTAAAAAATTAAGATTCAGTCTATGAAAATATATATATATATATTTTTTCAATCCAATTTTTATTCATTATTATCTTCTTGATAAACTTTTTATTTAAATTATCTATCCTTTATCTTTGATTTACCTTTAAAGTAAGAATTAATTTATTGAAGTATCATACATTTGGGTCTTATTTGTAATGTGATGTATTACTTGATTGCTTAAGTTTTTATTCAATAAATCCATTTAATCATTTTAAATCAGCTAAATTCAGAGCAATCTACTTGCATAAAGTATAATTGTTATTATATGATTCAGAGAAAGAATGTAATTAACATGAAAACATAATTTTCTGGTCTATCTTAATAGGAGAAACCATTCACCGTGCTTTGGGATGACTACAAAGAAAGAACTGGTCAGACCAGACATGTTCCTAGACCATTGGAATTGGTGAGTTCAAACTATTGTGTTTTGCCGTTTTCAACATAGATCAGAAAGGAATAAATTAGCTTTATTAAGTAAGTGGTCAGTTATTCAGCAAGATCTCTGTGTTGTTACGATAGCGGTACCAACATCATGACAGAAAGATTGTGGCATGATGTTCATTTGTTGTATACCATTGTGTTATAATTTGTATTTCCCCCTTTTATGTTCAATGTTTATATCTGGTATTCAGTATTTATTACATCATGTATTTTACAATATCATATATATATTCAGTTTCCAGATTTTTGTAAAGGTGGCAGCGCTAATAAGGCTTTCCCTTTCTAGTTGCCTCCTCATTCATTTATAAATTATGTACACTTTGTTTATTCAACTGTTTCCCAGATTTTATCATTGTATTATCTGCAATTTTTCCATGTAATTTATGTAAACTTTGTATGTGCTTTGTTTTTGTTTTTATGATGAATGGAATAAATGCTATCAAATCGAAAATCAAAATTGTCCTTGGCCAGTCTGCAGTCTGCCCGCTGGGTTTTCTCAGGATCAATGTACAGCAAACCTCAATTATTTGTTGCTTCTCTATGTCCTAATATCTTTTATTTCATCTACAATGTCAGGAATCGTTAATTATACACCAGGAAGATATACAGAATACCTCTAATTCTGTCAGATGCAAAGTTTTCAACTGAAAAGTTTTCAACTTTCTGTGAAGTTAATTCATCCCTTTGAGTACTTTGTTTTAATATCTTCCTGCTTTCATGTTATAGCGGCGAGTGATGTCAATGATCTCCCAGTTCTATTCTTACGTTCTCCTTCAAGATGAAACAGCAGGCACTCCAGCAGTCTCTATTCTTGTAAGTAAAATGATTTGGGGTATTGAATAAATATATTCGGCAGCCAGAGGAGGTGGTTGGAACTTCGTTTCCCGGAGTGATGCTGGAATGCAATGCTTCCATTTATCTGAAGGGTGCGGCCTGTAGGAAAATGGTCGCAACTGCGTCACTGAGGACACTACAGTTTCACCACTAAACGTCCGAGGGCTGTAGCATATATGTTTGATTTATATCTGTCATCAGTATTAAATACTATAGATAGGAAATGTGATTGAATGATTTACAATAAAGAATCCATGTTCTCGGTTGAGATGAAAGTATCATGAATTATTTATGAAATTTTATAAAGGTTATTAATTGCTGTGTGTATGCACATTGTTATCACTTACAATCTCCTGTAAATATACAAAGTATATTTACCATTTGCAGCTCGGGGTAGAATTCTCAGCTTGCAACGTCAGAAGTCTGGATTCATGGCATTTTTGCCCGATTTTGTGACATTGGTTGGAATTATCTGTGGTCACGTGAAGGGGTTTGAAGATTATTATTATGATGGATATAAACTAGATAAGAAAGAAATTAAGTGTACAAATTAATGCATGACTAGGGATCTTGTACTAAGTGAGATTTCCTATTTTTCCTCTGTCTTAACATCATGGGAATTCATTACCTATAAACCTATTGAGATAACGAAATTATTAGATTTTCCATTTAGGTACTTATTAACAATGAGAATATGAATTCGCACCAAGTCATGCATAGGTTGTGTGTAACTTACGAAGAGCTTGATGAAACCCAACATGTTTATCATAAGATTCTTGAGAGATTGAGCAGTAAAATAATTATGAGGAACTTTAATGCATCTATCCGAAAATTTGCCGCTTGGGATTGTTCATGAAAGTGGTGACAAATTGATAAATGATATACCTAGTCTTAAAATGAAGTGTTTTTCTCCAAATGTAGAAGAAGAATAAAAAAGATGAAGAAAAAAAGAGGAGATGGAAAAAAAAGGAGAGAGAAAAGGAAGGAGGAGAAGGGGGAAATTGTTAAATATCTGTATGAACTCATTGTTGATTGCATTCCCTTGATTTAAATGTTGAATATCTGTATGAAAACATTGTTGATTGCATTCCTTTGATTTACTGTTGAATATCTGTTTGAACACATTGTTGATTGCACTCCTTTGATTAACTGTTGAATATCTGTATGAATATATTGTTGATTGCATTCCTTTGATTAACTTTTGAATATCTGTATGAACACATTGTTGATTGCATTCCTTTAACTGTTGAATATCTGTATGAATATATTGTTGATTGCATTCCTTTGATTAACTGTTGAATGTCTGTAGGAATACATTGTTGATTGCATTCCTTTGATTAACTGTTGAATGTCTGTAGGAATACATTGTTGATTGCATTCCTTTGATTAACTGTTAAATATCTGTATGCACACATTGTTGATTGCATTCCTTTGATTAACTGTTGAATATCTGTATGAACACATTGATGATTGCATTCCTTTGATTAACTGTTGAATATCTGTATGAACACATTGCTGATTGTATTCCTTTGATTAACTGTTGAATATCTGTATGAACACATTGTTGATTGCATTCCTTTAACGGTTGAATATCTGGATGAACACATTGTTGATTGCATTCCTTTGATTAACTGTTGAGTATTTGTGTAAACACATTGTTGATTGCATTCTTATGATTAACTATTGAGTATCTGTATGAACATGTTGTTGATTGCATTCCTTTGATTAACTGTTGAATATCTGTATGAACACATTGTTGATTGCTTTCCTTTGTTTGACCCTCACCAGGAAGCCCTATACACACATCTGGAGGAGCGCTACCTGATCAGAGAAGTGGCTCATCTGTGCATGCATGATTTCATTCAGGGTGTCATCGAGTATGCCCCTCAACACAAGGCAAGCCTTTGAAAGACTTTGAAATGAAGGATATTTTCTTTGAGAATCATCCCTGATTCCTTTTCCATTTCCTGTAGCAGACAAGTTGAAAATAATTGCTTTTCAGCCCAGCAAAAACTTGATTTTCCATCTCTTAAAATATTTCAATACACAGGGTTCGGGGGGTAACCTTTAATTTGTATTTTATTATTATGTATAAGTATTTTTTGTGTTGTTGTTGTTGTTATGATTTGGCTTCATACAAGGTTTCTTCCTTTTTGGCCATTCCCTTATTCACTTTCTTTAATTTATTTGATGTACATTGATATTGATTGTCTATTTTATGTATTTTTATCTGTTAATCTCTTGAGTAGAAATAAATGAAAATTTAAAAAACAAAGGGCTCAGACTTAGTAAAACTCTTCTTAAAAAAGAAAATTTCTCTTGTTATCTCATATCTCCTACTTTAATTCATTCACATCTTTAATAATATTGTGGTGGATAAATTGCATGCGCTAAAACATTCAAAGACTCCTGTAACTCAAATAAAACAAATTTCCATCTTTTTACGATCAATTTCCTTTTTACCTTGTGAGCTTTCACTTACTCGTTTCTGCAGGCTTCTTCAGACTAGCGCTGACTTGCTGTAGATGGGGTAGTACCCGCAGCACAGCAGTTCGTGACATTCAAAGACTGTCCGGGTTAATTTTTTTTTTACTGCTCCATTCATGATTTTCTCTTCCCTACTTATACTATAGTTCATCCAGATATTTGCTCATGTGATGGTCGGTAACCTGGATGCCACTGTCTCCAGATATCTTCTCATATTGACCGATCTGGTAGACAGAGTCGACTGGCATCATATTGAGGACTTCAAGTACTTCATCATGGCCGTCTATCCCTTCCTGAATGTGAGTTTAAGCCTGGTGCACACTTGCACGATCAGTTTCCGATCGATTCAGAAAATGTTGTAATAGCATTTGATATGAACATTCCAACCTGTAAAATGCTAATCATTAAAGTCCCAAATAGTGGAATTGGAATTCCGGTTGATTGGGAGCCTCCCTGTAGGAATAAACTCACTATAAATGGACAGGCATTTTCAGTAGTTTTTCTGTTCTTCCTTTTCAGTTTGGCAGATATGATTTATTATATTTTTATGGTACTGTAAGTTTTGTTCTATCTGTGAACAAGTGCATAGGGACATGAAAGCTATGTGTTATGCGCTATAAAAGAACCAATCATTATTATAATTAGTATTATTTTATTTTGTGTTGTTACCATTGCCAGAGTTTATCATCAAAGATGTGCATACTACATAGCATGATGTTGCTTAGATATAGACAATTTTTAGTGATATTATTGATGTTATAATATTTTTTTTTTCTTCGCAGGAGGATGAATTAGATCAGCTTCACCTTGGCTATACTTCCTTCAGTGAGAACAAGGTTACAAAGACGCTCATCTTTGAATACTTCATGTATGTCATACTGAAATATAGAGAGCCTCGCTTCCAAGATGTGAGTTTATTGTTTTATGTCTAACACATGCGTACATATTAGATAATGATGGAATTTTTTCTTGAGTAAAATAAAGATGGGGAAAAGAAGAAGAGTAAAGAAAATGGACTTCTGCTTTCTTTCTATTTGTACAGAAATATTTGTAGTCCTCACTATTTAAGACGGGAGATATGAAGAGTAAACATAAAAGTAGATGAGTTGTGGCTCAGTGACTTCAGGCTTTGAACCATGAGGTCCAGGGTTGGAATCCCACCACAGCATTTGCATTCTTTGGCAAGGCATTTATTTACATTTTCCACTCTCCATCCAGGTGTAGTAAATGGGTACCTGGGTGGTTGGAAGAATTCCTCAATTATACTCAAGCCAACTTTAGCACTGCTACAGCTGGGGTGATAGTATGCAGTGCTTATAAACATTGTATTAAGGGATATATATAAATGTAAAGATATAAATTTATCATGATAAGCATGTTGCCTTACTGGATGTCCACCCATTGAAATAGATTATATCTGTAGTAGATAGTACATTGATTTGAAATGTACTTTTTTTGCCATAGTATAGTATTGATATCTTTCCTTTATTCTTTCATTGTTCTTATTTTGCTTTATTCTTAAAAATACTTTATTTACATTTGACAATCAAGACAATTTTGTGCTGTAATTTAATTCTGAAAGCTTCAGATATATATCATAAGATTCAAATCCAAACAAAGTGTAGAGTATCAAATATCCAATATTTGATGAAACAGTAGAAGACAGCATTATCATTTATTTTTGAAAGTCTCTGGCACCATTAGTAAAAATTTTGTTTGAACTATATAACCCCAATTTCGAGTTTCTAACCATTCTCACCAACCCCTCCCCCATCCCATGTCCACCCCGATATCAGCAATCCTTTGCAGGAATGGTAATCCTTAAAGGTCAAGTCCACCCGCCCAGAAAAATGTTGATTCGAATAGATAGAGAAAAATCAAACAAGCATATTGCTGAAAATTTGATAAAAAATCGGTTGTAAAATAAGAAAGTTATGACATTTTTAAAGATTTGCTTATTTTTACAAAACAGTTATATGCACAACTCAGTGACTTGCAAATGAGAGAGTTAGTGATGTCCATCACTCATTATTTCTTTGGTTTTTTTTATTGTTTGAATTATACAATATTTCAATTTATACCAATTTGACATCAAGGACCAACTTAACTGAACCATAAAATATTATAACAATGGTAATGCCACATGTTCAGAGAGGAATAAAACTGTGTTTCACAGGACAATGAAAAGAAAATTAGAATATTTCATGTAATAAAATACAAAAGAAATAGTGAGTGGATGACGTCATCAGTCTCCTAATTTGCATACCGACCACGATGTGCATACATGTATAACTATTTTGTGATATTAAGGACGTTCCACAGTTATGTTTGTGCGCATTATGATCTGCGCATATTTTACACTCTGCGCGCTGACGTCACAATGGATGAACAGGCGATTAATTAGCTGTGGTTATGAGCTGATTTTTCTCATCATCTGCATGCTAACTACAGATCCAATGCGTTATTTTATGAAGCTAAAAAATTGAATTATTCCATGGACCATTTTTTAAAATATGTCTACAATTTTGACATACTTTACTCTGCAATGCTACCAAGAATCACGAATATGACCCCGAGTTTGAATAAATGGTAGAGTGGTTTTGTTTTTTGTCTTCACATAGATACAAAGCATTTAGCACATTTTTGGTGTTTTAGAAAGCACATTTTCTCTAATAAAAATACTGATAGTTTGAAAACAAGCACATGAACCCCTATTTTTTAATGTTTGCACCTCTTATGTATGCCTTCCTCTACAACTTTGCAAATTTTTGTGAAAATGACATGGATTTTGAATAAAGTGCAGCATTTTTTGTACTTTGGTAGTTTGTTATTGAAATTTCACATTTTTGAGATTGGGTTTTTGTTATCTCTTACGCCATTTTTAAGAACTGACAGTGCTGTTAGACTTAAAATTGCAAACAAATAGCACTATAAATAGATTCTCCATTCTGACAATACAATGATTAACTCTCTTGCAAAATTTGATGACTTTTTCATGTATCTTGACTGAGTAATATAGGTTTAAACTCATTGTAGTGATATTGCGAGGTCTAATAATGCCAAATTCTTTTGAATGCGCAATTCTTAAGAACATCCATTTAGGTGAACTTTGAAGCTCTATAGCAAAAAATCAAGCACATGGACCTATGTTAATTTTTGCATATTTCGAATATTCAGGTTCTAAAGTATCTATGTGCAAAGTTTGGTGAAAACGACATGGATTTCACTTTAACTGTGGAACGTCCTTAAAGGAGAATGAAACCCTTGAAACTAGCTGAATCCATATCAAAGAGAAAAATCAAAGAAACATATTGTTGAAAGTTTGAGGAAGATTGAATGAATAATAAGAAAGTTATGAGCATTTGAATATTGAGATCACTAGTGCCATGTAGATCCTCCCATCGGCAATGCGACCAAGATCTGTGATATCACACACGTACAACTCCCTCATTACTTTAGTACTTATTTCACTTTTATTCTCACTTTTATAGAGTCTATCACAAGGTTAGGTGTTTTCTTTATGAGATGACAAGTACAGAGGTTTCACAACATTATATCATTGATGAATCGTTTGTCATATGATTAGAATGAGCAAAAAGAGATGTTTTGGGGTATATTTTCAGTGTCCGAATGGGAGAGTTGTACGTGTGTTCAATCACAGATCTTGGTCGCATTGCCAATGGGAGGATCTCCATAGCATTAGTGATCTCGACATTCAAATGCTCATAACTCTTTTATTGCTAGTCCTATTTTACTCAAAGTTTTGTTGATCTTATTCTTTGATTTTTCTGCTTTCACAAAAGCTAACTTGCTCCAAGAGTTTCATTCTCCTTTAAGCAAAACTTTAAAATGTCATAACTTTCTTATTTCACATCCGATTTTGATGAAATTTTAGGTGTTACGCTTGTTGGATTTTTCTCTTTTTCTTCAAATCAACTTTTTGTTGGGGTGGACTTTAAATAGATTTTATCCGTAAGCATTTCAATAATTACTTGTATCTTGTTTAGGTTGAGATGAAGATGGCCCAGAGACCTGGCCGTGAGTTTGGTGTGATGAGTGAGAGAGAGTTTAACGAAGCCGCCGACGCTTTAGCTCCTCTAGCCAACGAAGGAATGAGACACAGACTTTTCACAGAGTCACTGGAACATTACAGCAAAGACGGCCGTGTTGCTATTAGTCGTCTGACACGTATCCTTTCTTAAATAATAGCAACGCACATTATCCACCTTGCAGCGTGCTGAGGGGATCATTTCATCAGCGTTTGTCTTCTGACAAAGTATCAGATCTGACAACTTTCTTTGATTTTGTTTTACTTATCTCTCAAAATTAACACCTCTAGGCCGGTATTCAATTGAAACTATTTGACAAAGCAATATACTTGGCTAAGCAAAATGCTGATAATTTTATTCAGATCTCTTAAAGTATTTTACTTTATCAAGCCAAATTTAAGCAAAATACTCACTAATATCCATTGTGACATCATGTGAAGTTTAAGCCAAATGATGTGCAGTTTATGAATCTACCTGTACGCAGTATGTATGACTACGCATAGGAGGCTATTTTTAGCAAAAATATTTAGCCAAAAAGGGCAATTGAAAAGCAAACATGCTTGAGTATTTTACTTAGGCAGAATACTTGGTGAAATACTTTAAATTCTGGCTTAAAGTTGAATTAAGAAGACGATTCCAAATATTGAGATATTTACATTAATAGCAACCTTACAACCCCCCAAACACTAATAGGTGATTCGACCCCCCATTTTCTTTTTTCAAAATAGTGAATTTGAACGATTTATCCCTACCCATTTTCCCTTAGTTCGCTCCTGCAATGCCTACCGAGACGGGTGTTCTTTGAGTGTGACGTCACCGGGGGGTATTCGGTCCCGGTTTAGTAAACAAGGCAGTGCCGTTTTGTGTACTACTATGGAATAACTGCAGTTGAAGTTGTATCTGCGAGCCATAGAACTTGCAAAGAGGAAATGATTAAAATATTTGTGGCCGTACTATTATTCCAAATATGTGAATTCCCTCAGAATGATACCATATAGACCCTAAAGGAATAATTTCAAGGTGAATAATATGAAATTTGATCGAGATCTTCTCACCAGTCGATAACGTAGCAGACGTGTTATTATGACATATTTATCCGCGTGTGACGCGGCTCTTGCAAAAAAACACAGTTGGTTGCGGAATTGCTTTGTGCCGACCGGCCGCCCGCTCCGGCGCAGCTAGCTGTCGAGCTACCGTACCGTTCTTGTTGTCTTCAACCATAGAGATGTATACTAATTACTATATATCTTTCTGTCTTCAACTCACTTCCGAATTGCGTTTGTATGTGTGACGGTGACCCCTAGCGCAATTAAATATAGAAAACAACTCAGAAGGCCGAGAAAGAATACTATACGTTTGGTTCAAGATTGTTCTGTGGAATGAGCTATGAGTGGAAATGATCCAGAGGATATAAAAGTGGAGTCAAAGACAAAAGAAAAGAAGAAAAAACGCCAGGGGATCGCTGCACGGCCATGAACTAAGTCGACATACCAGACCATAACAGTACACTCAATGCCTGGGTATTGTGTGTACTAGTATTATGCGTTCAGCGCGCGCTGAGCTAGCCGCCGGAATTACTTTCCAGCTACTCACTTGATTGAACATCGTGATAAAATAAATGAGAAATAGTGAAAATATCATTCAATAACTCACCGTTTGCTATCTTACATCATGATTGAAGAGTTCATGGTGGTTATTCATACTGTTTTTTATACAGGGAAAGTAAAGATTTGTACATATCAGTCCTATTTGTTTGATTTGAGTTGCTTTGAAAAAAAAAAGTAAAATATCTTTCTCTCTCTGCATAGCATTTCTGTATGACATTCAGGCACCTCTTATACTAAATTCCCCCCGGTGACGTCACACTCCGAGTGACTTTTCTGTACACTCGTCTCTCGGGCTCTGACAGGTGGCTAATTTCATAGACTTTCAAAGCAAAATATCGAGAAGGCAGAGGATTATTGTGACATGATATGTGTTTGAACAACTTATATATACTATATATTGTATGTAGAACCTATATTTATGGAAACTCACCCCCTTCTTAATTCAACTTTAAGTATTGAATAGAATGCTGGCCCTGGTGGGTGTTTCATAAAGCTGTTTGTAAGTTAAGAGCTACTTTAAGAATAACTGATGATCCTTTCTTTGGTAAATGGTACACAATTTGTTTATTGGGAATTATTTAGCATGTAAGAAAGGCTCACCAGTCGTTCTTAAGCCCAGCGTGCACACTATGTGATCCGATGCGACATGATTTTTTAATAAATCGCATTTTGCATTAAATGTGAAAGTTCCAAGAAGTAAAATTATTTCATTTGAAGTTCGGCATTATATTAGGAATAATAAAATCTTGATTTTGCTTTGTGGCAAGCCCTGTGGTTGGAGTAAAGTCTAAATCGGCTTCAAGTCGTAGCTGATGATGACATCATTATGATTTGGATTTGAATTTGCTTTTTTCCTACAGGGAGGCTCGAACTAGACTGAAATTTGATTTCCGTAGTCCTACCACTATTCTGAACTCTGATCACTAAGATTCTATTGGTTAGAATGTTAATATAAAATGTTATTACAATATCTTTGAAATTTGGATCGCAACAAATCGCATAGTGTGCACGGGGCTTTAATGTCTCATTGAACTTATGAACAACTTTATGAAATAGCCCCCTAATCTATAGATTCCCCGGCCAACAAATGTTTCCATTATCCTCCCCATATTGGCAATGTCTTCATTTCCTTCAGAAAACGAGGCCATCATATTGTGCATTATTTGTCGCTGTATAGGATGCTGCGCAATCTCGAACATGCAAGTCACTTCAAGATCACAATTGACTGCATGGATATCACTTTCACCTGTTGTGGTATTAAACAAAAAAAACGCATGCATAATGGTTCCCTCTGTTTGTGAAGAACGTCAAAGACACTGACAAACCTGTAACTGATAAAGAAGAAATATAACATGAAAAGAAGAAATATAACATGCAAATCTCACTATCATGATTAAATTATCATTGATGTAAGCTCTAAATTTGACTATCAATATTTTGAGAAAGCTGAATTTAAAAATTAAAAAAAGTTACAAATTCTCCTTAAAAGTTTTGTTTTTCAGTATTCAGCATTAGTTTTGTGAATATAAAATTCAAGGCTTTCATGAAGGCAAGACATGGGTACCTGACTACCCAGGATTTGTAGACGGAAAGTAAACATAATGTTATATTTTCATAGTGAAATAGAGTTTTTATCCTTGACTGTTCCTGTTTACTCAGACATTGTAAGCTACTTGCTCCTGTACGGAATGGCTCCCCTCCTACGGGAGAAGATCGCAGAGACCATGCAAGAATTTAGGCTGAATTCAGCGGAGACCCAGTCCAGAGGAGGCATGCAGTCCAGGGGAACTAATCTATCTAGAACAGGTAATTAATTCTGTATAATTACATGAGAACAGTCTATTGTTGCATATATGTGTATTAAAGGCGAGATCAAGTCAGTCTGCGGGCACAGACCCTATACAACACTTTAATTCAAAAGTGGGTCTTGAGTGGAGCCTAACACAAGATCTAAGGTGCCGTGTCAGCTCTGGGTTGAGGCAGCTGTATAAAATGTCCATTCTTCTCTTCTAGGTCTAGTCTTCAAAATCAGACCACTGACCACTCGACCACTAGCATGATCCAACAAACCAGGAAATTTCACCTGCAAACCAAGATCAGGTCCTGGCAATTCCTTGGGTATAGGTCAGATTCTGTCTTGACTTATAAGTATTAGGGATACACAATGTTCTGATTACATTAAAGTGTACTGCAGGCCTGATGCTTGATGTATATTATTTGGTTCGTAGTGAAATGATTTTTCCTATCAAGTAATTTCCTTCTTTTACAATGGGCAATGGGGGAAAAAATCTCATTCATTAAACTGTTTTTCACTATGGATTTTTATGCATTTCATTCTCCTTCAAATTTTCAAGTTTGAATATGATTTTATTATGATAGAGAAAAGGATATGAAATGAATATTTTTAGTTTTGATGACTTAGGATTATGAACAAAAACAAATGTAATGCAATGTGTCGATTGTACTGCTTGCTGATCATGCATGTCCCTTTCCATTTATATGATATACAGGGCATAGGAACGAGAGACCGGTTGCTATGGCAACTGCGAGTGGAAATCAGCAGAAAGATGAAGAGCCCAAGATCATCACTGCCTCTCAGCTGAAGAACCTGGCCAAAAATGTTGAAAGGTATGAAATAAAAGCTACTAGTTGTGACCCAAGCACAGTTCATTATTAAATAATGATAAAAGTAGGCATTTATATTGTGCCATCTATCTCGAGGAAATCTATTCCGAGGTGCTGTGTAATTATTATTATTGCCCCGGCTTCAGCTCGAGCTACCTTCCACCGCTCGTTGCATTCAAAGAAATAATCCTGCCGGGTATCCATTAACCTCACCTGGGTTGAGAGCAGCACAATGTGGGTAAATTTCTTGCTGAAGGAAAACCTGAAGATATATTTGAAGCCTTAGTTTGTCAGATTTTGCTCTTCAAACTAGCAACAATGGAGTATGACTGCCTCGGAGTGGCATGTAAACGCATAAAAATGCAGTTACGAGTCGGGATTGAGTACCGCAATGTGTGCATCCCAGTAGTGTAACTGGGGGCTGTGTCAAACATTCTGTAGGCCAACATTGTCTCAGACAGACTGTCCTTCTTACAGCAAAGAAAGAGATCGAATTGACTCAAGTCCCAATATATGCCTATATTCATGACCTCTAATTCTTGATGCTCTCTGTGATGGTGCTTTACTCTTTGTTTCTGTTTAGACGATCTCAGAACCGCGGCACGCGTCAAATCCAAGCTAACCCTCGGATGGACATTGATGACTTGGTCAGTGGTGGTGACGCCATAGACGAATTGGCAGAGTTTAGCAACAGCGGACTAATGGTGATTGGACCGGACTAGACGAAGGTATTTAAAGTGGCATATCAGTTGGTTGTTTGATGCATGCTGTCATCAGATATAGGATCCTCTGTCGATTCAGATTGTAACCCAAGTTCTGAATTCTACCAAGCCCAGTCTGAAAGAATGTTGCAAGGAAATATTTTGCAATCACTTCAATATTATTTTACACTCCTTTTTGCAAGAACCAAATCAATAATCAATTACAGGTTCATAATTAATTGCTATAAATATGATTGATTTGGGCAACTATTAATAGATTTGCAGTTGATATGATTTTTTTTTCAATAAGTGGAGGTCCAAACCTCAATATCAAGCTTATTGTTTTCATTCATTCCCCCATCCTCACAAATTTAGTAGAGCATACTAATACCCCTTTCATAAACCCATCCTCCAATTATCCGCCTAAGAGTAATGCGGATAATTCAATAAAAATTGCATTCACAAACTCCGAAAATAATCCGCACTATTTTTTACGAGCGCCCGACCTGAAAAAGGCGGATAATTGTCATGGCAACTGCACACACCCCCTCCGATGGGGTTGTGTTGGAAAAGGGTGACCTTGTGACCGCACCATGGCAATTATCCGCATGTGATGTCTTCTGCGAGCAATCATGTAATATTTCAACTTATTTTCCTTATAGAAGGGGGTATGAAGTAAAATAACTTTTTGAGTAAAAGGAATTGGGGGAATTTCTATTTCTTTACATTCATGTATGGAGGATCTGCTCATCTGTGACATCACAAAATAAAAACTTTGAAAATTCCTTACTCTATTTATTCTGTGATGGATTTTCATCAAACCTCACCAATATGTGTCTCTGATTTTTCTGCTTTTACTGAAATCAATATATCATCTGTAAGAACTTTTGAGGGACTGTTGCATATTCTTTTTGGAAAAGATCTGAGAATATTCCTGACAGAGAGTGAAGAATACTGCACGATAGGTCGAGATCCAACAGTTCTTCTCAGAACTTGAACAAAGAAAAAGAAGTCCTTACATGGTACATCCTAATATTTTCACCTGGTCGTAACCACCGTGCAAACATTCAAAGCTTTTTATTTTCATTTTATCTGTCCGAATCAATTAGCTCCAAGTTGAATGAAAGACCTCTCCGTGTAATGATCATTGATGCCATGGTGCAACTTTAGATGATCATCTGGTAATTTAAAATGGGTATTGTGTAACTCCTCCCTCTCCCTCAAACACCCACACACACAAACCCATAATCCTCTATGCCCACGCCCTTGATAAGGGAAGACTGAACAGGATGTTAATTGTTTCATCTGAAAGAAGGATATGAGCTTTGATTTAATTGGCAAGCAAGCTACTTTTGTTTTGGACTTTGCCATCCTATGGGGAGTGTTCCTTGAAAGGACTTGTCAGATGTTATATCCAACAAGTCCTGTTTTATCTGACAGTTATCATAGTAATAGTGTTTCTTAGCCAATCAAAATACAGGGAATATTGTCAGATCTGACATGTCTGACGAAAATGTTGTTGAAACCCTCCCCTGTTAATGACAATACCTAGACAAAAGAGAAAATGGTGGGAATAGCACTAATATTGCCTGAACTTGATGTCAATAGATAGCTCTGAAATGTGTTTCTCTGGATTTAAGAGAAAAGTAGTGAAGGACCTGGAATCTTGTTGCATTAAACGGAAACATTATGGTAACTTTGCCATCATCCAATGTACATGAAACCCTTGATTCTGTTGAGCATTGTTATTACCTTGGTAAGTACCATTGGATGGCAAAGTGAGCATTACAGTATCTTTTGTGCAACAGAACCCAGGATGAAGCAAGCCAGTTCGTAGTTCCTTTCTGCGCATGATCAAAAGATTCTGCGCATGATCAGAGGAAGGTCATTTGTACTAAAGTGACATGGTGGTTTAAAATTGAATGAGATAAGCACCAACTTTGATGTCTTGATTATTCATATATTCTTTTGAATTGTGTTTTTCATTTACATCCACAAAAAACAACAATGCGTCCATGAATGACTGGTATTTCAACAAATACCTTCAAAAAGTGTTCATTAAAGTGCTATTCTAGTCACCTGGTCTATTCAATTTCTTCATCCTGCTATGTAAGGCATGCTTACATAATATCTTGCTTTGAAATCTGCCTATCATAATGAAATAAATGAAAGGTAATTTGACCAAATTGTCCATGAAGTAACTACAAACTGGTCTATTGGTCCAGTGGTTCAGACTTTGAAATGGAGGGTTGTGGGTTCAAGTCCCTGCCACTGCTCCATTTCCTGCAGTAATTCCCTTCATATTGACAGTGTTGAAACAGTTGCAATTGAGTACCTCGTCAAAAGTTAAAGCTGTATCTTTCGCGTAGGATTCCCCCAAGTGGCTTTTCATAACCAATCTTCATGATACTAGATAAAACGTGTAAAGCAGGAGAGCCGCTATTTGACTAGCGCTGAGCAATATTTCAATGTTATCAAAATTATGCCATAATAATTTTTTTAAATGTTGAATATTTTCTAATTGTTTTTTTGTGATTATGGTGATATACCATGTAACACAATATGATTAATATATTGTCAATTATGAAAAGTTATTTATTGAGCAAATTTTTGCTTTGTAGTGCTTTAGACCAACTCAGAACTTCTTATAAAGTTGGTACCGTAATGCCTGCTTTTCATGAACAAGCACCAATGGATGCCTTTCATTTCCCCCTTCCCTTCTCTCACAGAATTGCAGCCCATAATGAACGTACATAATAAATGTTCAGACTCGGTGATATATCATGTTTTTTCGGCCATATTTTTCTGGCGATAATCAATTAGCATTGAAATCAAATATCAACCAGCACTACATTTGACAAGTTGCCTTACAATGTGGTATTGTGTTTGATGTGGTTTAACAGACTTGCAAGCAGGATGTAAATAGATCTGAATTGCTTTGAATTTTGATTATCAACAATGATAATCATGTACCTAATTGTTTTTAAGCTTGATTTATGAAGATGCCTTTAAAAAAAATGAAATGTCACAAAGCTATTAAATTAAAGTGTTATCCGTCCTTTAATGAATCTGTATTATATTGTACTTTAATGTGATAAATGTTTATAAATTTTTATACTGTCAGTGTAATATATGAAGTTTTAAAACAAATATTGCAGTATTTATTTTTTAGATGTAATGGATGTAACATTTATGCATAGAGTGATATAAATTGTTTTATACAAAAAAGAAATGTAGGATTATTACTGATTTATTTATTTGTGTAGTTAGTGAGTGAGTGTGTGAGTCAGTGAGTATATAATTGAGTGAGCAGGTACATTATAGTGAATGGGTTACTAAATGGATGAGTGAGTAAATTATTGAATGAATGAGTGAATGGATGAATGAGTGAGTTAGTAAATCAATGGATGGGAAAACAAAATGATGAGTGAATGAATGGGTGCGGGGTGAATTGGTGAGTGAGTTAGTAAAGGAACGAATGGACAAATGAACTGATGAGTGAGTTAGTCAATCAATGAATGGGCAAACAAACTGAAAAGCGTGTCTTTAAATGAGCGAATGGATGAGTGCGGAGTGAATCAGTGAGTGAGTTAGTAAAGGAATGAATGGACAAATGAACTGTTGAGAGAGTTCGTCAGTCAATAAATGGGCAAATGAAGCGATGAGCGTGTCTTTAAGTGAGTGGATGGATGAGTGCGGAGTGAATAAGTGAGTGAGTTAGTAAAGGACGGAATGGACAAATGAACTGATGAGCGAGTTAGTCAATCACCGAATGGGCAAACGAACTGATGAGCGCGTCTTTAAATGAGTAGGTGGATGAGTGCAGAGTGAATTAGTGAGTTAGTGAAGGAATGAATGGACAAATGAGTCGATGAGCGAGTTAGTCAATCAATGAATGGGCAAATGAACTGATAAGGGTGTCTTTAAATGAGTGTTATATACCAATTCCGTCTAATATCCAATTGGTCTAACGCCACTCATTCCATTTGGTTCATCTTTGAATCAAATTTCCATATATTGTAAAAAAATAAAAATAAGTTCAAAATAATTATAGTAGTCGGGGTGGAAATTTAACCACTGGGCATTTGATTTAATGAGAGACAGGAAAAAAGAAGTATTATACCAAGCGCAACGTAGACCAGCAATATCAATAAGAGTGACTTAATTGATAGCGGACCAAACTGATATCAGATGTTTATCCATGCGACAATTATAGACTCGCATTCACTGTATATAGTCCGTGTGATAACATTCACTGTATATAGTCCATGTGATATAGACTCACATTCACTGTATATAATTTATGTAAAAATAGTTTTATATGTTTAATAAGGTATTTTGATGTTTATCGAACTTTTGAACGAAACGAATTTCCAATATGGATCAAGAAAGGCGAACTTTGAACTGAGATGTATACCCAATGATCATCATTCTCTTTTTCTGAAATTTTCAAAGGATTTTGCAGGAACTGAAGAGGATAATTTTACTAATCAAATAATGGTAGTTTGAAGATCGAGTTAAAATTTATTCTGACCTGATGATAACTAGGTATTTTAAAATGCGAGCTGATTTTTTTTTTATATTGGCCAATTCAAGAGGTTTATTCCAAAAGAAGCTAATCCGTCTTCAGTGTTTTTTTTTTCAGTAAATCGAATTCTTCACCACATCTCCCTTAACCACTGCTTTTTGATATAGCGATGGGCCTATCTTAATATGCTTTTATCTTGGATTAATCAAATCATATTTATTTTTTTTTAAATATAGAAATTACTTTCAATTTTACGATTTTTTATTAATACCATTTTTATGGATTTATAGCTCCTATTGGAATAAAACAAACCTTAGTCAATTTTTTTTTTTTGGGGGGGTCAATTTTTAAATATTTAAACATGTTTAACAATGGAAATTCACAATATAACTACACTTAGACCAGAGGTGAGCCTGGTGAGGTTTAGAAAATGTTTAGTTAACCTAGCTAAGGTTAACTATACTTGGCGGGTTTAATTAAACCTATATCAGAATACGGGCCTATTAATATTGCTCGTAGATTACTTTTTACATGTTTTCTGATAGTTATCCATTAAGAATTGAACAGGGGGAAAATCGGGAGTTTTTCTTATCTTTGTCTAAAGAGGTGATTTTCGACGTTTTATTACAAAAGGAGCTAAATCCAAAAACATTCATGAAAGTAGTAAAACTCGGTTAAATCAAAGCTTGCACTGATGAACATAATAGTATCGAAAACGTTGAGATGAATGCATAACTTTAGGTAATGTCGTTGATGACCATGACGGATTTAGCTCCTTTTGGAATAAACTGTTTGGAGGCTACTTTTGGAATAAAGCCTACAGCTGTGATGAATTTTTGCCAATTTAAAAAAATAGTAATAATGCGCCAATGGTTCATTTGATTTCAATGTGTACGATACACATAATTATCTTTACAAATCAATTTTGATCAAAATTGAATTTGAACCGTTTTTCTTTTAATTAAGCTTTTCATTTACTACACAGAAAATATTAAAATTGTTACAATGAAAGGTAGGTCTATAGTGCGAGCGCAAAGCGCGAATTCGTTTTGAGATGTACGGACCTTAAACAGGACCGTTTTAGGGCACTTTTGTACTCGTATGAACAGCAAACTAAGACACATAATACTAGCGTGAATCGCAAGTTGAGATAAGTATCACCTTCAATTGAGATTATAGTTTCTCTGTTTTAATCTGCTTTGATTAAAGCAAATTTTACGAGAGGGTGAACTTCCAGAATCTCCTCTGGCTTCAGTTGGCACCTCACCCTCGCATTGTCTGGCATAACATGTCGCAGGCCACACCCCTCCCCCCCCCCCCCCCGTTAAGACATTCCATCGTAAAATTTCTCACGAATGTTTCAAACAAATTCTCAAATTCATAATTACTCTACTAGACATCAAAACAACTTACGCATTCCTTTTTCTATAAATAATTTCATTCGTAATTCCATCAGATATATCGGGGTGAAAGAATGGAATTCTCTCACTTCTGATATCAAAAACAGCACAACACTCTCACGATTTAAGTTCCTATCAAGGTCATTTTTGTTCAATTATTTAAAGAACTCCAATCCCACCCTGTAATTGTAATAGCATTTCATCTTTTTTTATTTTTTATTTTTTTTAATTTTTTTATCTTGACTTATCTTCTATTCTATTCTATCTCCTGTGTTTTTGCATTGTGTGATGATGTGTGGAAGTGTGTGTGTGTTTGTTTATTTATAACTTTTTTTTTACCAGTTATGTTATTTGTGTATTTGTAGGGCCCCGGCTATAAGCAGTCTTGCTTCTTTAAATATTTTGATGTGTTTTTAATGGTCAATAAATTGAAATTGAAATTGAAATTGAAAAAATCAATCGCAAGTCCCAAATGCGCGCTGTTGATTGGTTGAAAATCAAGTTGCGCATGATTTTTAGAGTTGCGATTGATTGCAACTCTTTCTGCAACGGGACCCAGATCTGACAAAGCAGCTAGCTACTTTTAACAAAAAATCACATAATCAAAATGCTTGAAAATGTTTTTCATAATCATTTCGTCTATACCCATCAGGCCCCGATTACTTGATCTAGAGAAATGTGAAAAGCAAAAAAAAAAAAAATGTTTTCACTACAAATGGAGAACAAATTGGTCCCGAGCACTTTGAAAAGCACGAAAATAAAATAATGTAGATGCGGGCATATGTGATTTCACGATATTGCATGAGGGGGACAAGACAATTCTTTTCCAGGTGTTTCATTTATTTCCACGGGAGTTAGTGAAGTGAACGAGTGAAAACAAAATCATACTTTCAAGAGTGATCATTAGGCATTTGAACGTATGGTAGGGAATGGGGATTTTAATGTCAATGATACCAACCCCCACTAACCCCTTTGTGGTGAACTGGGATAACATTTTCGAAGTGAAAACTAGCATTTGGAGCATGCGCACTTTATTATGAACTTCCAAATAAATCTAAATCTACAACATCTTTAAATTCCTGAATGTGATCCTCAACATGAATATAGTGGTTGTTAACTCCTGTAGTATACCAAATTCATTCGTTCAAAAACTAAACAGTATTTTAATTATTCAGTGTGGCATGAGAGAAATGGCTTAATGATGTCAGACTTATTTAATCCTCATCTTTTAGGTCACAAACTCTTTGAAGAGCTTGTGTTAGATTTTGGAATCCCCCAAACAGACAGAAGGAAATATAATTTTTCATCCCTGAAGAATGGTTGGTAAATGTTGACCCTGGTATTATTGGTGTTTATGAAACAATTGTACATAAATTGTTGAGTTATAAAAAAGTCCCTAGAAATTCATACAATTTATTTAAGGGATCACACACGCCTGACAAAAGATACTCTAATTGGGATGAACGTTTACCAATACCAGTATCTATCAATTGGGAAAAGATACATTACACATTTTTTTTTGTACCTTTGATACTAAATTAAGATCATTCTATTTTAAGATTTTTCATAAAGCCATAGCTTTAAATGATTTCTTATAAAAGATTAAATCTAAGGACTCGCCCAATTGTGTTTTCTGTGATAAAAGTGAGGAAACAATAGTTTGCCTATTTGGCAATCCCTTCTATCGAAAATTTCCCAAAATAATGTTTAAATAAATGGTTCTAATTTTGAAAAAATGTTCGAACTCTCAACTGATAAGTTCATTTTTACTTTTGAAGTATTATATTCATACATGTAAATTTAAGAATAATCTTCAAAGTTTTGCTTTTTTAAAAACATTTGTTAAAAAACAACAGGACTTGGAATATTTGATAGCTAAGAAAAAAAATAAGCTGCCCACTCGTGGCGTTTTACCTCGATAATTTGGTTTTCGTAAAATGTCAGCAGAACATTATACCTCCATGGTATAACAGGCTTAGTGCCCCTTTCTCTGTAATAATACTGCACTGTATTGGTTGTATGGTTGTCTCATATATTTTCATGCAACTTGTACCTCAGTTTCCTCGATATACTTGTTCGTTTAAAAACCTCCATAATTATGTCGTCTTAGATAACCAGTTTCTGTCTTTTAATCCTACCAATATTTGTTGGGAAATCACCTCATATAATCATAGATTGTATATCTTGTTTTGTCTACATTATTTACCAAATCACCTATTTCTGTTTAGATAACGCTGATATTAAGTCATCACTTTGCCACATTCCTCTTTGGGGAGGATAAGTGGGCAGGGGTTATCCTATTATTGTTGTTATTTTGTCTTTTTGTGTAACCAACTTGTGTTTATGTGATTTGCAATTACCTAATAATCATTTGTAAATTTTGTGATTTACTTCAATTTGTTATAATAAAAACAGAATTATAAAAAAAATATTGCCAAGTATGGATAGGGACCTCCCATCTCTATATTGGGTTTACCCATAGGCAGCGGAAGCGGGGACGGACCCCCCCCCCTAAATTTTCTGTTGATAACCTTTTTTTTTTTGCTTGTCCAATTTGTTACCTGTGTCCATCCCAAAATTTCAGGTGAACCCCCCTGAATTATTTTTTTTACCAACTAGGTCCTGGGCCAGTATTGCAGAATAAGTTACTATATTTTGCCATCTAACTACAATGTACCATGATTGGTAACGATCATCAGCCAATTAGAATTAAGGATTCCATTACCATTGGATGGCAAAGTTACTGGTAACTTTTATTTTTATGCAATTAACGGGGCCTGGATCTGCCATGCATGACCGGTGCATTCGTAGGCCTATCAAATAGCATATCACATGATCAATGAAAAATGCAAAAATGTACGTTTTGTCTATTCAATTCTCGCATTTTACGACAGATGTGGCTTTGAACTAAATCATGAGGCTGGTACCGTATATGGTTTTGCCTCCACACGAAGAGAATGCCCCCCAGCTCCCGTCCCCGGTCCAGCTGTTGAGGGATCCATTACGCAATACTGTGTGAGAATTTAGGACAATGGACCAATCGAAAAGCGTCGCGCTGAAATTCAAACGTGCATTAAGCAAAACGTGCAAGTACTTACGATATTACTCCGCTAGTAAAGCTAGATTTAATAAAGTTATATTCTACATTTAAAATCGATTTTAATGTGAAAGTGATGCACGTTGTTACATATAGGTTGCAATTACTAACTAATTTTGACAAATTTATTCACGATTGCTAAATTTGGCCTCGATTCCCACGGGATTTACTTTGTTTTTATGTAGTAATATGTAAACACCGGCGGTGAATAATGCGTATTTTCAGTTTAGTAATTTCACGTCCGTATAGCGTCCCCCGACAGACTGAAAGGTATGTGAATATATATATTTTTCCTCATATAGAGTGATATGTTAGCCAATTCCATTGATAAATATGTTATTTAGAGTGGTATCTGTGATAAATATGGATGCTTTAATTAAGGGGTTAATAATACCTGACAAATTTATGGTTGAACTTGTGTTGTGAAAGCGAGTGGGACTCTGGGAGTGGGAGCGAGTGCAATGACAATGAATGAATGAAAGAACGCGTGAGTGGCCGTGGGCCTTCCCGTTGAAGGGGACGCGACGCCGGACGGCCAGGCGATGGCTTGAAAGCTGGCTCTGGATTGAGTAGACCAAAACTTAGACCAAAAGCTTCGGTCTCTGTTATGTTGGTTGTTCAGCTGAACTCCGTTGGCTTCACTGTGTATGAGGAGAAATTAAAAAAAAAAAAAAATGTTAAAAAACTCCTCGAAACAGACGGCTGCCAGCTGTCTAACCAAAACTAAGCCTAAGCTCGGTCTCAGTACATTGGACCAATTGGTTGTTCTGCTGAACTAAGCTATGTTGGCTCCACTCACCATTTCATTTGTAGTATACTCAGTTGTTGTGTGTCTGGACAGGTTGTGTGTCCGGACGATCAGCTTTAGAAAGTCATTTGGAAAAATTTACAAGCGAAGTTTCATAAATGTTTAGTACAAAATGTTAGGAAATATTATAGAGAACAAAATAGAAGATGATTACAACTATTGAATTCATATTTTTAGTGTAATCCAAAGACAAAAAAGAAGGCTTCAAAAATATAAAGTGTCCGGACACCCGACCCCCCATCCTATAGTAATAATAGTATTAGTAGGCTAGTAGGATGGGGGATCGGGTGTCCGGACACTTTATATTTTTTAAGCCTTCTTTTTTGTCTTTGGATTACACTAAAAATATGAATTCAATAGTTGTAATCATCTTCCATTTTGTTCTCCATAATATTTCCTTACATTTTGTATGAAAAATTATTGAAACTTCGCTTGTAAATTTTTCCAAATGACTTTCTAAAATTGATCGTCCGGACACACAACAACTGGGTATATGGCATGTTCCCCAAAGTCTGCGCAGTCCCCCTTGTCTGCGCACACGATATAATTATATCTGCGCGATTCTAAAGAAGTTACGCAACAAACACAAACTTTACACACGCAACACATAGACAGATCCTACTCAATATGGTGGAAAAATAATCAATTTTGGGCATTTCATGTGACGGCCTCAAAATGCAGCCTTTCTCATCAAAATGCCCAAATCGTGTGCAAAGTGAATGGGTGCGCCGCAGACATGGGGTACCATTTTTTTTTTCAATCTGAAAATGACTGCCCGAGGTTTTTTCCAAGAAAATCCTATATTTCTTTCAAATTTTTATGAGATATTTGGTACACTTACTCATAATGATATAAGGAACACTATTAACTGAATGATTTTGTGAAATGAAATTAAAAGAAATTTATGATCATGTTAAATCTTAACTCAAATCATGATTAGGTTCGCAGATTTGGGGACCACCATCATACATAAATTACATTATCCTCCTAACATTATACCCAGTTGTTGTGTGTGCGGACAGGTTGTGTGTCCGGACGATCAATTTTAGACAGTCATTTGGAAAAATTTACAAGCGAAGTTTCATAAATTTTTAGTACAAAATGTTAGGAAATATTACAAAGAACAAAATAGAAGATGATTACAAGTATTGAATTCATATTTTTAGTGTAGGCCTAATCCAAAGAAAAAAAGGAGGCTTCAAGAATATAAAGTGTCCGGACACCCGACCCCCCATCCTACAATACTACTAGCATGCTAACTAGGAGGAGAAATTGAAACAAGTATGAACCTTCAAACACCTATAATGCGTATGAAAATTGAAGGGGTTAAAATTATTTTATTATACTATAGTCGACTCTAGTCAAGATCTAAATATGAAAAATGAGAGGTTTCTTACCAGACCGATCTCGTGTAGATCCCTCGATCCATTCGTATAAAACACCGCAGGCTTGACCCTTGAACTCCTTTATTATGACGTAGCTTTGATAAGCAATGTTACAAAATGCCGTTTTGAAGATCAATTTCTATATAAAAATTATTATTTAACTTAAAATCTGAAACTTGACTATAAATAATATTAATAATTATTATTATAATAATAATTATTTATAATCAAGTTTCAAATTTTATGTTCACTTGGACGGTCTTGAAAATGGTATTGTATTACTGAACGTGTGTTATCTGTTGGAAAAAGTTGGAAAATTAACAAAATAATGATCATATTTTGAGAATATCTTGTTGCTTTTGAGAAAAAGGCTTTGGTTTTTTTGCTCTTTTTCATCTTTCTATTAAAATTCCCTTGGTTTGTGCATATGAAATATTTTGGTCACTTGGACAGTCTTGAAAATGGTGTCGTATTACCGAACGTGTGTTATCTGTTGGAAAAGTTGCAAAATTAACAAAACAATGATCAGTTATTTTGAGAATATCTTGTTGCTTTTGAGAAAAAGGCTTTGAAAATGTGTATTTTGCTCTTTTTCGTCATCTCTCTATTACAATTCCCTTGGTTTGGAGGGATGTTGCAAAGTGTTATTGGGGATTGGAATTATTTTCTAATGTGTAAACGTGCGCGTTCAGTAACACAAGGTTGGTCGCTAAATCCGCTAATACAATTACTATTTTAGTATTTATATGACTTTTTTTACTTAACTGAAGAACTGTTCTCAAGGTAGACCAAAAGTCTTGAAATTGAGGTAATTGATAATGGGTCACTGCTGGCTTTGACTTAGATGGGGGACCGAGATCTAAATGAAAATTCTTGAATAATACTAATGTTAGATGATGGCTATGCACGTTTTTGTTTACAAATTATACTTGATGGAAAATTTTAAATAAGGCTACATTAGAAATTTTGGGTAAATATTGTAATAAAATCATAACCAGGGGCAGATCCAGGATTTTCCATAAAAGTCTTCACTAATTAATCTAGGTCATTTGTTCAAGACAAAATTTGACAAGCAAGAAAAAAGGTTGTTAGCACTAAAATTGTTGTGGTCCTCACTTGCCTATGCTCTGCATGACATATTCCACTTTTTGGGCTTCTCTAAGGGGGGATACGAGGCAGATATGCCCCCCCCCCTGTATCTGCCACTGATTATAACCAAGAAGAAAATGTAAAAAAAACTCAACTAAAACAAAAAATCTCACTGTGGGGGGTGTTTTCCAGGCACCTGTGAATTTATATTTTATTTCTTTCTTTGTGGTTTATGTTATGATTTGGGAATGTACTTTTCACCTTTCACTAGTTAATGGCTACATGTACAGGAGGTAATGATTTTAATTTTTAGGGTTGCAATATTTTTTTCTAATAATTATTTTCTTTTATCTCAACAGGTTAGGATTTTCTTTCAGTCACGCTCCACATGAAGTAATAGGTCAAAATGACGCTGCACGGAAAAATTGTAGTGATCAAGAGAAACGGTGCTGATGGTGCCCATTTCCCCTTAACGGCAGAGCAGTGTTTGTTTGGAAGGTAAAAATGTATGGTGTATTTCGTGAGCCAGTTGAAGAAATGGTTGGATATGAATGCAAATTTATCAGGGATTCAGAGTTTATGGAAAAATTGTGAAGAAAAAAGAGAATATTTGACTAATTTCAGAATTCAGTACCGTAATCAGACTTTGTTCATCAATTTTTTTTAATTATTCGAATGTAACATGCTTGGTTACTGCCAACATAGTTTTTAATAACTTTGAATGTCATTTACATGATTCTAGATGATCCTTGACTCAGAAATAAAATGAAACCAAATTCTTCAGTCTCTGTTTTGTCGGTTCGGCTAGACTATATCTTGTTTCATTACATCTCTCCGATAGACGGACGTCATTTTTACACTCTTTACATGAACCCTATACCCAAAATATTGGTTCTATGAATGATGTAGATTTTGATAATAATCAGAATCAAGTAATCAACACCACCTTTGTGAATTTATAGGAATATAAGGAAAGGATTATTAAAAATCAACCCCTCATTTTGTGGGGACACATCAATTGAGCATATGGGCATATTAGGTCCCTCACAGAGTGGGGGATATGGCTAGCCGTCTGAGTAGGAGGAGAAACCAAATGATTCAAAACACCTCCAAACAGAAGGATTTGAGCTGTCTTAGATAGCACATGTTTAGACTTCAATATACTTCAGAGGTAACACATGTTTGTAATCTTTTGTATTGAAATGCGAAGTAACCTTTTTTCTTTCTCTCCCTCTCTCTGTTAACAGAACTAATGAGTGTGATATCCGCATTCAGTTGCCCAATGTTTCCCGCGAGCATTGTAGGATTGATGTACAAAAAAATGGAGAGGTAAGGTTTATTTCTAAAAAAAACAACAACTAAATTTCTGAAATGAATTTAACAAATTTAACAACAAAGATTAATAGATTTGAGAATCAAAGACAGATACTGAATAAGCTAATTCGCTTTGCTCACTGAGCTAAAGTCATTGTGGTTCTGTAAGACAAGAAAGGTTTAATGTACACAGATTTTCCATAAAGCTTGTGGATGATCTTGACATGGAGAACCAATTTGGGGGCCTGTTTTCATAAAGTCTTAAACCCTAACTTTGTCATTATTGCAGCTACCATGGAAAACTTGATTGTGATTGGCTGCTGAACCCTTGTGGTAGTTGCCATAATAGCAAAGTTACCGCAGTTGTAAGTTGAAACTCTTTGAAATAGGTCCTTGGTCTTTTGATTACTATCAGTAAAGGCTCCTTGCTAAGATATGACGAATACAATTATATGACCCATGTGATAATCAATCCTGTATCTCCTGACCCCCTCCCCCAAAAAACTTGTATCAGTAGTGACTTCCATTTTACTATTCCTCGTCAGTCAATCGTACTCAATACAATGATAAGTTTAACATCCGGTGTGTGTCTGTGTGTTCTTTTTCAGATACACATAGTCAATTTAAGCCAGGTGAATCCCACTCTCTTGAATAGCAAGGCTGTCCCGGAGAGAGAACCCGTACAGCACAAGGATGTCTTTACCATCGTTGATAGGTCTTTCAGGTATGTGTATGGCATTTTTATAGCTAAATCGTTTTGAGCGCTTGCATGGCTTGTAATAAAATTCCCCACTGTTTACACTATGAAAGCTCAGTACCCGAGTGGAGGTCTAAATTTAAAGTGGTAAATTTATCTGATTTCAGATGTAGCATGAAATTAACTGCAAGTGCTTGATGATCTCTTCAAAGTAGATGATTTGACAGTGTCTTTAAAGATTCTTTTGATCAACACTTGACTTTGAGTATGATTTCACACTGCATTCTCTGCTATATTACTTCATATATTAATTCATTATTATATTCAAAGTACTACTGTGTTAATAATATATGTCAGGGATAATATTTTCTTTTTGCTGTGCGCATTTTTGTTTTCTATTCTTGTATAGTACCAAACTGTTGTGGCCTTATACTGTATTGATTTATAAAGATTTCATGAAAAAAAAGACTACATGGTCAACTAAGGAAAATTCTATTTAGAGGGCAAGTATTTGCTCCTCGGGCTTTGTGGTACAAAGTTAATGTATGATGTTCTTGTGTGTCAGGTTCGAATACCCTCCAGGCTCTTCCCGAAGGACTTCCATCAAACCAGAGGTCCAGAGCCCAGTAATATCATCCACCACAGCTAAGACGCCCAGTGCTGGTGGTGACACACCAAAATCTGCAAAGAAGGCGCCAGAGAAAGCTGCAACACCCGCCCAGAAGAAGGCTGCTACTCCTGCTAAAGCCACCCCCAAAGCACCTGCCACACCCAAGGCAGCCACCCCCAAGACACCCAAGTCTGCCAAGAAGGAATCTCCAAAAGATTCCGCCCCAACACCCAAGGCAAAGTCACCCGCCGCTCCTAAAACACCCAAGTCTGCTAAGAAAGAAGCTACAGCTGCTGCACCAACGCCCAAGGCCAAGTCACCTGCCGCTCCGAAGACACCCAAGTCTGCCAAGAAGGAGTCTCCCAAGGCTGTTACTCCTAAGCCCAGCTCACCTGCCACACCTAAAACTCCAAAGTCTGTGAAGAGAGAAGCCCCCAAGCCTGCAACGCCTGAAGAACCTGCCGCTCCAAAGACTCCCAAGTCGGCTAAGAAGGAATCACCAAAGGCATCGACTACTCCAAAGAGTAAGCTAATGATATGTTTGTAGATAAAGCTAACTCTTACAAGACTAAGTTGAAGCTCTTGGGGCCACATAAGTCTGAATCAGGGGAAAAAAGAGGGATACTATTACTAATGCACATATATCTTCTTGAGAGTTGTGTCGTACATAAATTATTAACTTTTCTGTTTTACAGAAAAACTAAATTTTCAACAAAAGTATTCAATATGTTTTTTTTCTAGTCTAAAGCAAAATTGAAACACGGTGAAAGTCATGAAACTCAAAGCATAATTGAATGAAACAATAACCATAAAGTGGTCATCGGATTACCTCTTGCTTGCTAGATGGGTACCCGGCAGGAATGAGGATGTGAAAGTTATTGTAGCTTGTCCAGTACTGTGTGGGCCTCACTGACAACTGACTGGAATACTCCCCAGGGAGTGTAGGATGTGCATACATTGTGTGCAGGAATGACTGTTTTAATCCGATGACTGGGGTAATAATATATCTGTAAAGCGCTTAGACACATCGTTCTGATGTATTAAGCGCTATATAAAAGCGGAATATTATATTATTAATATTAGCGTTCTCTTAGTGGGAGCTATAACCAACTCTTTCTTGTAGCCAGTTGTACTCAGATTTTGATAGAAAATTGCTTTCAGATAATGAAAATAATTTTCTTTTATATATACAGTGGTGCTCAAAACTATGTGTCCAATTTCTTGATATTTCAGATATTTTATTGTGAAGTCAGGTGATAAAATATTACATTTGATAAAGTTTGATTGATTCTCTGGGCTCGCCGAACATTTTAGTCTTGTTGTCTGCATTCAACACTAGAACAATTCTTTCATCAGAATTGGTAATTTGAGCAAATTTATTAATTTTTCCATTTTTTTTTGGTTCTGAAGGCAAGACGCCAGTGAAGAAGACTCCAGTGAAGGCCTCTCCCAAATCACAAACACCGAAGGCTTCTCCAGGCTCTGCTAAGAAGGCTTCTCCAGGCTCTGCTAAGAAGGCCTCTCCGGCTTCTGCTAAGAAGGCCTCTCCTGCTTCTGCAAAGAAGGCTAGTCCTAAGACACCAGCTCCGGCAACTAAGAGACGCAGTGGATCACTCAGCAAGAGTGGCGGAAAGGTAACATTACTATTTATTAACTTTATATCTTGGGCCAATGTGATAATAAGCCAGTTTGTTAATACAGTCTTGAGTATGTGCAGATGAAGGTCTTTTGAACTAAAATCTGACATTAAACTTCGTAAAGATTTGCCTGCCATAGCTAGGGACAGTGATTTTCCGCGATCGCGGAAAACGGACGGAATTCACGGAATCGGCCTTTTGAAACGGAAAGTGGCTTTTCAAACGGAAAATCACGGAAAACTTCTTTTTTCTCAAAATGCACAAAATATCAACAGAAATTAATCCCAAATCCTCAACAAAATACGAATATCAACTGAAAAAAACACGATCTCACTTTGCAACAACAATCATGACAATCAACACATCGTAACTACACTCGAGCCCCTCCATCACTTGATTGTTTCTAAATTAGTTTACACTGACGTCCGCATATAAGGCAGAATACGGCCATGTGTTGCTGCCCTCTGCGTTCGGTCATGATACAATGATCACGGTGATTCAACAAATCCAAAATGGCGGATAGGCGGAAGTCGTCGACTGCTCAAAACGATGTCCGAAAAGTCCCCAAATCAGCAATAAAATCCCATGTAACCATAAAATAATGCTGATAATATGAAAGGTGAGGATGTATTAATATTGAATATGTTTCTCTAAATAGTTTTTGAGCTTGAATCTCTTCGATTAAAATGGATTTTAAAGCGATGTTAGTACATTGGTAGATGCAAATTTTGACCAGCGCTAGCATTTTGACATCGCGCTACTCGTTGCGTATTGGTTTTCTATGTAAACGGAATTGTCACTTTTTCATGTACACAAAGTCTATGGGGAAACGGAATTTCCGTTTTCAGACATGCTGAAACGGAATTTGAGATTTTCTGAAACGGAAAATCACTGTCCCTACATAGCGTCACTAGAATTTTGCAAACTAGATTCCACATATGAACCCTCATTGAATACAAAATCAGGTGTATATAGACTAACTTGTCTCTAAGTGCTCTGAGCTGAAAGGTGCATACAGAAAATAGAATACAATTCATGAGCAGGCTATGTTCATCCAGATAAGGTTTTTTTTTCAGTAGATAAAGACATTCTGAATTTGGGCAATTCCAGCGTAACGGACATGACGTTCAGACAAATTTTTGTAATTCAAAGGTTTATACAGTAGAATTAGCAGTCTTTTGATAATTGCTACTGAGCTTATCAGACACATTTAAGTATCAGTTACATACACATGAAATTTCAAATCGTTTCGTTGAACAGTTGCAGAGAAATTGCACCCTTTGTCAGCGTAACGGACATGACACGAAATGGACGAAGCATTTTTACCTCCTATTGCTTATCAAAATTCCTGTGAATTCTTAGATTGCATGCACCTGACGCTGGTGTTAATTTAACCTTAAGATCATGCTCTATCCATAAAATGGTGTTTAACAAAAGTTTTACAGTGCATTCTGTATTCATAGCTCAAAATGTAGCGTAACGGACATGACACATGAAGCGTAACGGACATGACAGTTTCGTCCACTTTTTTTAAGCGAATATAATTATTTTATTACAAGATATGGTACAAGTCTAATTGGTTACTTGTTAAGGCTAGAGGTTAGAGACACACATCATAACTGGTAATCTGTAATATCTCCTATTATTTTGCAATTTGAGAGGGGGGCTTTGCGTACAATATTTATAAAACAAAAAAATATTTGGAAAAATTTCTTTTACACCAGTTAACAACAGTTAATGATTATTTTCCAGTTACTACCATCCGCCACATCTAATTAAAAGAGAAAAAGTTGATAGTAAAGATTATTTTTTATTCATGGCTTACTATTTGACAATATACACTAGCGTAACGGACATGACACCCTTCCGAAGTGAACTTCATCAGCACTTCTTAGTTGCAAAATGAAAGAAATATGAATAATGAATGTAATTATGTAACAGCAAAGTACCTTTACTAACATTCTTAAGAAAAAAATGTAGATATTATTGGCACTTTTGGCAGGTATTATTACTTTAATAGCTATAGCCCACATGATAATTTTATATAGAATACAATGCTTTAATAGTACCATAGGCACACTGAGAAGAGCAAATCAGATTTTTTGTGAGAAGAAAACAAAATGTACGAGACCTGATTAAATCCAAGATGAACATACACCTGTATTATAAAATGTATTTTATGATAAAGAATATGTACTAGTATTAATGTCAATTTTAAGATTAAAAAAATGATATTAAAAAGTATTTTAAATTTTAATAGCAGTACCTGGAAACCAGTCTTTCATTATCGATTATGTACGAGTTATAAGGTAATCGGAACGTTTGTAAATCGCTTCTGAGATTTTTTTCATTCAAAATAAAGATCCTTGGTATAATCATCCTTTCATCAAATCTTGGATGTACTAAATCTTACGATCTTGCTTGCTGACAAATGTGGCTGTATCTAATTTCATTGTATTGTCTGCGCTGCTTGTGTACAAACGAAGATACATCATTCAAATCATGATTATGGCTGACCAAAATACTATGATGACATAATTTATTGATCGCGCCACATTCCTTCCACAGCCTCTTTGCTTTGTGATATTAAGAAGTGCCTCTGTAGATTCATGGATTCATAGAGCTACATCATGTAACACAGATATCTGAATATTTACAAACTTGTTTTAAATGTGAGCCAGTGCCATCACTGAAGAAGTTGAGGGTTGGTGAAAGTCAGATACTTTGAAGCAATGTCATCAAAGATCTCATGAATTCACAAGTTGGAGTTTTATCATGCTCCAAACTGTCAGTGCAAACACCTAAGATAATCAATTATTGTTCAAACACAAATGATGCAGATTGTGATCTGAGTATGTTGCCAGATTTAGCTGCATCTTATCCTAATATTATGTGGCATACTGTTAATTCTCAGAAAAATATACCAGAACAAGAGCTGAACTTTCATCATTTACCAACTTCTAAAAATAGCTTGAATGACATGCAGATTCTAGGAGTTATTACATCCAGCTATCCTCAAGCAATTGAGACTGACCACAGTCTGTGACACTGAGCCTAATATTTTGTTTTTGCGAATGCTGCCTTTTGTCATATATTAGGTGTCATGTCCGTTACGCGAATTGTCATGTCCGTTACGCCATTTTTATGAAAATGAGAAGTGGTCAGGGAAAATGATTGCTACACATGGTAGGGGGTTTAATTCTAACATAGAATCTGAATCTGCAGTACCTTCAGACAAATTTCCTGTAAGCTGTGAAAACTTAAAGTGAAAAACGTAACGGACATGACACTGATAATGGTAAAGAAATCACATTAATCTGAAGATCGATTTCTCTGAAATTGATGAATGGCATGAAATATAACAATGATTTTCTGTTGATTTAAACATTAATCATCTATACAAAAGTTAAAATAGACCTGTGGGACCTTATTTGCTTTTAGTAGAGACAGGAAAGATGAATTGTTTAAAAATAGCCACATTTTTTAGATTTTGCAATTTATTGTTTTATTTTTTTGATGATGGAAAAAACCACAAAATTTTATCAATATTGTGATTTTTCTATTGGAAATTGAAACTTTATAGATTACTTTTTAAGAAAATTTGACTGCTTAAGTGGAATCTGAAACTTCATTTTTTCTCGAAAGTGAACATTTTCCATGGAATTGCCCATATATATCACAAAGTTGGATTTGGAGACTTTTCAGCTCATTATGATCTCGTTCAATATTTTGAATCTTTACAAAGATCCAATGCCAGCAAGAACAGGATGTATTTTTAGCACATAGCAGTACCCAAGCACAAGTGTGAGGGTCGCAAGATATATTATTGAAATTGTCTCCTGGCGTAGCTCACAGTTCAACCTTCCACTTGTTACTCTTCCTTTTGATTCAGATGACACCGTTCGGTAGTCCACGTGTACCCAAGACCACCCCTCTGAAGAACTCCATCAGTCAGCTTAGACGTCGATCTGCACCCGTCAAGGAAGAGGAAGAAGGTGTGTCCCCGGCGAAGAAGGCCACGCCCAAGAAGTCTCCCAAGGCTCCAACTCCTAAATCTGCAGGTAAGACTTTCTAGAATTATTCAGTAACGGTAAGCATTTTAAAGTTACCTTAAAAGTTTATGGATCTAGTCCATGAAACTTGGACATAAGAGCAGCAATGTATCCCTGAATACCCTGTGCACGTTTCAGAAACATGGCCAAGATCAAAGGTCATTTAAAGGTAAGTGAACTCTGGCCGTGTTGGGAGTATATGTTGAATTGGCATCATAACTTTAGAAGTGTATGGATCTAGCTCATGAAACATCGATATAAGGGTAATGAAGTATGAATGATTGTTTTGCACATGTCTTGGGTCACGTGATCATGGTCAAAGGTCATTTTGGGTCAATGGACCTAGTATTTTATTATCAGTGTTTTCTTCTTTGAATAATTATTCATTAGCTGTTTTCAAAGGCAGCACTGCTGCTATATCGAATTGCGTAATGCAGGCGAGACTGTGAGAGGCGTTCCACTTGTTTAAAAAAGAAATCTCTGTAAAGATGCACTAGTATGTAATGCAAGCATATTGAAGTCTATAAATTGACGCAATCTCACTCCTTTGCCACACTTCCTGGCGAAATTGATTTTCATTGGTTGAACAAGATGAGAGAGCTATTATAAAACCACATTTCTTATTGGACATCGCTTCAAAATAGGTGTGTCTTACAGAGATAAAATGAAGATTTTTCTCAGAATACCAATTGGGAGGGATTTTAAGGGTATTTTATTTCACTGATTTTAAAGGTATTTTATTTTGCCCATTATTTTTTGAAATATTCTTATGAAACTCCTACTTGAATATGTGTCAGAACAGATTCTTTCATTTGATTTCAAACTTGTCACAGAATCACAAATATTTCTGCAGATATAGTGGATTTTGTTAATTCTGTCAAATTCTGGGGGTTTTTAAAGCAATTTTTGGCTGAGATGAGTCCAAGCAAAAGTGTTGATTGGACCCGTGAACCCTGAAATTTGAAAGTATTGACTCGCTGCTATGTTTTAAATGGTCTAACACATTTCTTTATGATATGATCTGTAATATTCATGAAATTTTAGATATTGACGTACATACATACTAACCATAAGCACAAAAGAAGAATTATTCCATTTGAATACCATCTTTATTTTTATCTTTGTTTTATAGGCAAATCTGCCAAGAAAACACCAGCATCAGAGTCCGGTAAAAAACGCAAGAGCAGCAATAGCGATGCAGCACCCAGTGCCAAGAGGAAGCGTGTCTCATTTGGTCCTTCCCTGAGCCCAGAGCAGTTTGATAAGTACCTTCCTCCACTAACTCCAATAAAACGAGGACAGTCTCCTGCTAGGAGGTCTCTAGGTAGTGCATCTATCACTCCTAAGGGAAGATCCTATAAGAAACGTGCTTCTATAGCTGCGATCGTCACCCATCCAGCCATTGAAGAAGAACCAACTCCTAAGAAGTCTCCTGCCACAAAGCCAAAAGCTTCACCTAAGGCAGCTACTCCCAAGGTTTCACCTAAGGCAGCTACTCCCAAGGCTTCACCCAAGGCAGCTACTCCCAAGGCTTCACCCAAGGCTGTTACTCCCAAAGCCTCACCTAAAGCAGCAACTCCAAAGGCCTCTCCCAAGGCAGCTACACCAAAGGCAGTAACACCCAAGGCTTCATCTAAAGCAGCCACCCCTGAGACAACACCCAAGATGGCAACACCAAAGGCTTCGCCCAAAGCAGCCACTCCTAAGACTACACCAAAGGCAGCTACACCTAAAGCAGCAACTCCAAAGGCAGCGACCCCTAAGGTATCTCCTAAAGCCACTACCCCCAAGGGAAGGCTCTCTCCTAAACGTTCACCAAAGCGACCAGCATCATTGTCAGATGAGAGTTTCACTGGCCTTCCGGAGCTCTTCAAGACACCGTCCCCTCAGAAAGTGAGTCGCGTCAGCCAGGGGAAAGTCTCCAAGGTTACCCCGCAATCTGCCTCGGTGGTGAGGAAGATTGCTACACCTATGAAGGAGGAGATCAAGAAAGCAGCTGAGTCCAAGAGACGAAGCCTGCCCAAGGCCATTCCACAACACATGAAGGCTGAGATTGTTGCCGAAGCAGCCTTGAGACAGAAAAGACGACCATCACCTAAGAAGGCTTTGAGCACCCCGTTGAGAACTGCCATCAAGAAGGTATTATACATTGTCTTTTGTAGAAAATATGCCTTAACATTCACTAAACACCACAATATGATTTCATACTCATTTTGTAAGGGATTCAACTTGGCTGTGTAGGAGACAAATATGAGTATCAAATATGGGTAACTTTGCCAGAGTTGACTTTCCATATAAAGTCATTTTCATTTCATTTATTAATTCAACAATTTTTAAAAACAAAATAAATGTACAGTAATATTCAAAGAACAATACATCAAAACAATAGAAAGTAAGTCAAATAGTCACCTTACTCGAAGTAATTTCAGACCTGATGATTTCAAAGCATATACCTCTTCTAAGTCAAATTTTTCAAGTCGAATTGATTTCTCTGGTTCCAAGATATTTGAACTAGGCAGAGTTACCGGTATTGACTTATACTTTCCAAATTCTAAATGCACAATATTTTCAGGTAGCTACTGGAAATTTTAATTTCTATGTGAAGATGAAGATGTTATCTGTCAGACACTGCACTGCTGGTGCTCCACAATTATTACCAGAGCTTTAAATTAGCTGCAAATAATTACCTTTTGCCTATCAAGGAATAAACTCCTGCTGAATCTGATAATAATCAATAACCTCTCCTACACCTTGTCAAAAGACATTGCTTTCGAAATCTTGCTTGTTTGATTTCTCTATTCAAATCATTTTTGGGGTGAGAACGTTTGATAATACACTGAATTGTATTTTTACAATACGGTATTTTTACTGTATTGAGTCAAACTTTTGAATGAAAAAAGTTAATTTTGTGTATGAAGAAAGTTTATTCTTTTTTATAATCAAAAGAATTATTTTTTCTTGATGTTGCAGGGTGTGCAGCTGAAGAAATCATCTCCAAAGCCCACAACGCCTGCTAAGACACCAACCCCAAAGAAAGGAGCGAGTCCAAAGCCTGTTACTCCTGCATCAGCCAAAAAGGCATCTGAGGAGAAGACACCGGTGAAGGCTGCTACACCTAAAGCGGCTACTCCAAAGGCTGCTACTCCTAAAGCTGTGACTCCAAAGGCTGCAACACCTAAGGCTGCTACACCTAAGGCTGTTACACCAAAGGCAGCTACACCTAAGGCTGCTACACCTAAGGCTGTTACACCTAAGGCGGCTACACCTAAGGTGACTACACCCAAGGCTGCTACACCTAAGGTGGCCACACCAAAAGCTGCTACACCCAAGGCTGCTACACCTAAGGTGGCTACACCCAAAGCTGCTACACCTAAGGCTGCCACACCTAAAGCAGCTACTCCTAAGGCAGCTACTCCTAAGGCCAAAACTCCTGCAAAGAAGACACCTGCTAAGACTGCCACCCCCAAGAAGACCCCAGCAAAGAAAGTGGCCAAGAAGACTCCAGCCAAATCTGCTTCTAAGAAGACACCAGCAAGATCGGCCGTAAAGAAGACCCCAGCCCGCTCTGCCTTGAAGAAGACGCCTGCCAGGAGTGCCATCAAAAAGACTCCTGCCAGGCCCAAGTCTGCCCGTAAGCCAGCAGGGAAACCTACCTGGGCTGACATTGCCAAGAGGGGCGCTGCTGTCAAGTCTTCCAAGCCGAGCTGGACTGTCAAGTGGGCTGGCAAGGCTAAGGCCAAGGCTATCACCAAGAAGGTGCAGAAGGTGCGAAAGCTAAAGGCCAAGACACCAAAGGTAAAAAAACAATTTAAGAAATTTGAATTGCAAAAATGGGTATCAATTCCTAGGCAAAAATGTGATGAGACAACTACCAGGGATTTGTCCTTTGTTGCATCTGATAGTGCTTTATTTACTTACTTCGTTGTGCACTTAGTCATCTTGCTCCCCAAAGATGAGATGCTTTTGGTAGGGATTTCCTCTGGTAGATTCATTTATGCCAGCAGGTTGAGATGTTCAATGAATTTGATATGACATTAAAGGGATGTGGATCGAAATGAAATTAATAGGAATAAATGTCAAACATGAATTTCTTAGCATGATTGCAGCAAGTCAATTTTATGCAATGATTGTAAGAAGCGTTAAAGGACAAGTCCACCCCAACAAAAAGTTGATTTGAATACTTGTAAAGAGAAAAATCCAACAAGCATAACACTGAAAATTTCATCAAAATTGAATGTAAAATAAGAAAGTTATGACATTTTAAAGTTTTGCTTAATTTCACAAAACAGTTATATGCACATACTGTTCAGTATGCAAATGAGGATACTGATGACATCATCCACTCACTATTTCATTTGTATTTTATTATATGAAATATTCTAATATTCTCCTTGTCAAGTGAAACAACAATTAATTCCTCCCTGAACATGTGGAATTAGTATTGTTTAATACGATATGGTTCAGTCAAGTTGGTCCTTATTGTCAAATGTGTAAAAAGTGAAATATTGTAAAATTCAAACAAAAAACAAAAGAAACAGTGAGTGAGTGAAGGACATCGACTGTCTCATTTGCATGTCACTGAATTGTGCATATCACTGTTTTGTGAAAAATAGGCAATACTTTAAAATGTCATTACTTATTTTACATCCGATTTTGATGAAATTTTCAGCGTAATTCTAGTTTGATTTTCTCCATTTATTCAAATCAACATTTTTCTGCAGTGGACTTGACCTTTAAGTTATTCAAATTGTCCCTCAAAAATTAATTCAGCAGATGTGTAGTGATTAAATTAATTGAATGAGCCAGCGCCTATGGATGTTTTTAACAGAAATATGCCGCAATATATATGTTGTGGATCATAATCATATTGCAAAATAAATCCTGCATTACATAATTTTTTTAATTCAAATCTATCCAACCAAAAAAAGCACAATGGCTGTGTGCATGAAGCTATCAAGATTCGAGTCAAGATTTAATTTGGTTACAAATTAATGGAAATGAATAATATCAGACGTTAACTTGGCATGATTCCAGCAAATTCTGAATTCTGGAATGGGAAATAGATAGCGGACATAAATATCTTGCATGATTATGGCAAAATAATATTCTGAAGTGTTTGTAGGTATGCAATAAGTATTAGAAAAATGTCTGCATCATTGATGTTTGTAGAAGTTATCCTTTCTTTAACAAAAATAAAACTCTTTGTATATTTTTGTGAACTTTTGAGTTCCTACCCAAAATTGGGATGGGTACCTAACTTCAAAAAAAAAAAAAAAACACCATCTGACTTTGCCAGCCCTTGAGAACAATAGGCAGGGTAGAAAACACTCTGCATTCTGTTTTCTTGATGCATGTTAACTTTCACAGTTGTAATAATTTAGATGTTTCTCTTCTCTCCCATTTCTCTTTGAATACTTGCAGAAGGTTGCTAGGCTTGGAGTTGGTAGCACTGGTCATGTTGATTCTCCTGCCACCATTGTATTAAAGAAGACTTTGAAGGCAAAGACTCCAGTGAAGACAAAGAAGGGACGAAAGACGCCATACAAGAAACCTCCAACAAAGAAGACTGATTCTGTTGCAGACCTTAGCTTTTCAGGAGTACAGGAGCTTTTCCAAACCCCACCACCAACTAAACAAAGCAAATCAACCCCAGTCAACACCCCTGACCTCAAGACTCCGGAAGGACCAGGAGAGATGTTTGTATCACCTCTTACCACTTCTCCAAAGAAATCTGCAACCAAGAGAACGTCCGCAGGAAAGGTCACCAAGCCCGGTAGAAAGTCGGAGGGTTTGACTGGTGTAGCACGCCTGATAAAAACTCCCAAGCAAAAGGGCAGGCAATCAGTCGATGTTGGAGTTCTGTCTGCATTGTTCAAGTCACCAAAACAGAAAGCTGAAGCTAAGACACCTGAAGTAATGGGATTGACAAGGCTCTTCAATGAGAAGGAGAAGACCTCTAAATCTCCCAAAACACCCAGAATGGCTGGTCTATCTAAGATGATGAAAACACCAAAGTCCCAACCATCACCTAAGTTCACAGGTATCAAAGAGATGATGAAAACTCCTAAGCAGGATGACCCATACACAGATTTTGAAGGTGTTCCAGATCTCTTTTCATCTCCAGCTGCCATGAAATTAGAGAAGACACCAGTTAAACCGTCTATGAAGAGGAAGAGGACTGAGACACCAGCTGCCAAGCCAGCCAAGAGGCAGAGGGTTCAGAAGACACCTGCCAAGACACCAGCTAAGGCTGCAAAGACTCCAGCAAAATCCTCAGCAGTTACACCGAAGACCACTCCTGCTAAATCTCCTGCTGCAGCTAAGGAGACCCCAGCAAAATCACCTGCTGCTGTAAAGAAGACACCTGCTAAATCCCCTGCTGCCACAAAGAAGACCCCAGCAAAATCGCCTGCTGCTGTAAAGAAGACACCTGCAAAGGCTCCTGCCACCCCCAAGGTAACCCCTGCTAAGTCTCCTGCTGCAGCAAGTGAGACTAAAACCAAATCACCTGCCGTTGTAGCCAAGAAGACTCCTGTGAAGGAGGTGAAACCGAAGAGGTCTGCAAAGAGTACTAAGGCAGCTACTCCAGCCAAATCTCCAGCAAAGCAATCAAGGAGAGGCAGATTTACAAAGGCCTCTTCTCCAGCTAAACCTGAGCCAGCTGCAGTTGAAACTAGTCCTGAAAAAACCCCAGTCAAGAAAACAACCAGGGGAAAGAAGAAGGTCGTAGCATCACCTGTCAAGTCACCAGTGCAAAAGACAACAAGAAGGGGAAAGGCCAAGACCACTTCAGAACCTCAACCAGAAACTGTTGAGCCCAGTCCTGTAAAGGCACCAGTTAAGAAGTCCACACGGGGAAAGAAGGCCGCACCAGCATCCCCCATCAAATCTCCGGTAAAGAAAACAACAAGAGGTAGGAAAGCAGTTTCTCCTGCGAAACCTGTAGTTGAATCCCCCAAACCTACCCCGGAAAAGGCACCTGCTAAGAAGGGAAGGAGAGGAGCTAAAGCTGTCACTGTTGAAACCAGCCCAGTAAAAACTCCAGCAAAGAGGACGACTCGAGGTCGAAAGGCAGTTACACCCAAGATATCACCAGTAAAGAAGGTGGCTACACCCAAGAAATCACCAGTAAAGAAGGCAACCAGGGGTGGAAAGGCAGTGGCCAAGTCTGTTGAAGTTGCCTCAGAGGCATCAGTACCTACACCTGTAAAGACCCCAGCCAAGAGAACTACTAGAGGAAGGAAGGCTGCATCACCAGCAAAATCACCTGTCAAGAAGCCTGCTAAAGTAGGAAAGAAGGCAGCGAAAACTGTTGAACCAGAACCAGTCAAAGCCACTCCTGTGAAAACACCAGCAAAGAGGGCAACCAGAGGAAGGAAGGGAGTATCCCCTGTCAAATCGGTAAAGAAGGAAGCACCTGCTGCAGCTCCCAAACGGGGGGCTAAGAGGGCTGCCCCAGACCCAGAACCAGTAGCATCTCCAGCTCCCAAGAGGAGCAAAGCAGGACGTTTGAAAGCAGCCCCTAAGGATTCGCCTAAACCTGCTACCCCTAAGCCATCACCAAAGGTAACACGGAGGGGAAAGGTAGCAACCAAAGCTGCAACACCTAAGGTTACCAAGAAAGCAGCCAAAGAACCTAAAGTGACTACCCCGAAGCCATCCCCAAAAGTAACACGGAGAGGCAAGGTAGCTGCCAAAGCAGCAACACCCAAGGTGACCAAGAAAGCAACCAAGGCTGCAGCACCCACTCCAAAGGCCACACGAGGAAAGAAGAATGTGGTAAAGACTCCAGAGCCCGTAAAGCCATCGCCAAAGGTGACAAGAGGAAGGGGAAAGGCCCCAGCAAAGGCAGCGAAAGCATCACCAGCTCCAACTCGATCCACCCGTTCAAGAAGAAAGTGAAATATATAATAGAGACTACCACAGTACCATTTTTCTTCTATTCTCATCTGTAAATATCTTGTATAATATGTAGAATTTTATCTGGAAACCAATGTTGGCAAAGGATTGGTGAAATGCGAGCAAGTTCATGGTAACAATTTAGACAAATGAAAATATTCTTGAATTTTTGATAACTTTCTGTGAAAGTGTACATATGTGAATGGTTTTTAATTTTTTTTTACACTGCTCAGCCTCATGTAATAAAATTCAACCCATGTACATTGAATTATTCACATTGCAAAACAAGACGTTTGTAACAATGTTCTTTATTCAGGATGGCAGTCAACAAAATGGTCTTCATGCCCCAACAATAACAAGTGGGCTTTGTGCGATATCTACCTCATGAGAGTTATAATATGCACGACATTCACCATGCATTTTAACAAAATTATATAATGTAAATAAAACTGCTTTTATAGAATAGTTTGCTGGGATGAGTAACTAATATTTTGATACATGTACAGATGTGTTTTTAATGAACCATAACAGTGAATCAACTTGCCGAAATTTATGATTATTATGGATGAAGCCTGGCTGACTGTCGGTCTATTTCATAAGACTGATATATTTTATCTACTTTACAATTAAGAATGTGGACTAGGGTGTTAATGAATTTGATGAAATATTGGCATCAATTTTCGTGTAGTTTCAATTTCAATTCAATTTAATTATTTAGCTCTCGTTAAAATAAAATACAAGCAACTATGATTTACACAGAAAATATAAACACAGTGGATTTGATCCTTAAAAAGTGACTCCCATTCATGGCACATTCCCATTTCAGAATTTATCAGAATTTGAGATTTAATTTTGAAAAGCACACATATTGGAAATCATGATTACCCTCAGAAAGATATATGCTTAATTTATGATTTCATTGAATTCATTATTGTGCATTTATTACAGACTAGCTCGGATATTGAATTTTAAGGTATTTGACGGCGTCTTTTTCTATTTCTGAAGGCAAATAATTAATCTTTGTACATATATGCAATGGCTGTTCTAAGTGATGTATATAGTCTTCTTTGTATTCCATGATTGTGCCTAGTCTTTATGATAATTGGGTGCTGGCAATATGTGACATGTACATAGATGAAAGAAGACATTAACACCCCATGAACATTCCAGGCCGTCTTAAAATTTTCAGGCACTTTTTCTCTTTGAAAAAAAACTTTGAAGAAAAACCTGCCAACTATTTTGTTCTGAAGAAAAACAAGGATCGGTAATGTGTTCTTATTAAGAAAAATCAAGTTAGTTAATGAATTGAAATGTTTAGGATTTTAACACAAATAAATAATGCTCTTGGCATTTGTTTCTGATGTTAGACATTTCAGGATTTAGATAGAGCTCAAGTTTTTTGGAATATCTCAGAATGAAGTGTGTCGGATATATTTTACTGAAGTAGAAAATCACTGTGAGTACAATTTTGTACATTATTGAATTGCCTGAACAATATGCATTCTTGTATGTTATACACGTCCCCATACACTAGTTTGCTTTGCTTTCTTGTAGTTTTCCATAATGCCTTGAATGTTGTGGCATTAAGACAGATGTTTTGCTCTTAAAAAGTATTGTGAACATGTAGAGTTTCGGGTTTGTGCGCTTTTGCATTGTACCGATATTGAAGGGGAAAATACATATGTATGTACAGATTGTAGATTGTTGTATAAAAATGATTCAGTCTGCGTGATGGGGGCGCAGTAAATGTGTTGTAGTGATGTGTACATGGATTTTATAGTTTGTATATATGCTTTCATGTTAATGAGTCTGAACTCTTTAACATGTGTGCATTTTGTACTGAAATTCTGTATCTAGCTCATTTTGTGTGATGGAGAAATTTAGGACCAAATTTTAGATGCTTAAACTAGGCAAGATTATTCACTTGGGGACCAAATTTTAGATGTTAATATTCATAATGGGATGTTCTTATCAAGTTTTGTGTGAAAGTCAATACCCTTTTTTAAGATGTTGCATTTTAAAGTGTTTATTTAATAAGGTTTTTGTTTGCATATATCTTCTATTTATCTTACTTTTTTGTAATTTATTGTATACACATTTTAGGGGGAAAATCAATTAGCACCCTTCATTAAATGCAACAATGGGAGTTCATTATTTGGTGCAACTTTGCATCCAAAGAAGTCTTTGCATCTTTTAGGGTGCAAACTTGCTTCTCCAGGTGCAAAGAGGGACCCTTTTTTCTACGTGTATACAAGGATAACTGTCAGCAAGAACCACATTACATGTCTGTTGACTGTGCACCACATCAATGCAAAAAAGGAGTACAGTTCAATACCTCCAAACCCCTGTAAATAAACAAAAATACATCATGATGATTTTGTCTGATGGTTTTACAGTGTTATTGTGAAATTGTAAATACTGTATTTTATGTTCCTTTTGCTTTTCTTTTTTCTTTCATCGTTCAATGTGTGTGTGTATGTTTTCTTTTTTGTTGACGTAGTAAATTTCACTGTAAACCTCCATTGGTGATCTAAGCTTTCATTTTTTCCCCCTCGTTTTGTCGTGTGTCTTAGGGGGAGTTGCAAGAAAATATTTGCAATCGTAAATTCAAAGAAAGATCAATTTCAACTAAAGCAAATCAATTCAGAGTTGTTAATGCAAGAAGCAGGCCATCAATCAATTGCAAATTTGCGATGAAAGGCACGACTTTCAATTGACTTTGGGAGCTGAAGTTGACTTGCGATCAATCACAAGTTTCTTGTAACGCCCCATTAGAGCAAGGGAGTGTTGTGAAGCTGGGTCTGTGTGACTGTTCTGTTGGAATTCAGTGTGAAGAGACAATGTTTGGACCTGGGGCCACGTTGGAGAAAGAGTTGCGATCAAACGCAACTCAAAAAATCTTGCGCAACTTGATTTTCAGCCAATGAAGCACCCATATTCTAGACTTTCGTTTAAACGCAACTCTTTGTGCAACAGGCCCCAGGTGGGTGTTTCATAAAGCTGCTCGTAAGTTAAGAACAACCGGTTAACCTTTCTTACGCACAAAATAATCACCAATGAAGATTTAATGGTGATTATAATTTCCCACAAGAAAGGATCACCAGTCATTCTTAACTTACGAACAGCTTTATGAAATGGCCCCCAATTACATGAAATGTTATATTCAATTGATGTTCCATGCAATTAATTGTAACTGTAGGCCTATGGTAAACCTTGTATAAAAAGTTACAATCAATTGTAAAAATCAATTTTATCTGTTGGTGTTACAGAGCCCTGGGCCCCGTCTTACAAAGAGTTACGATCAATCGTAATTCTATGGAAATCCAGTATTGTCATAATATTTTCTACAAGAAATCTAAAAACTATCCTTTGTAAACAAAAAGAATCACACTGAATTTTCAAGAAAACCGTGGATGTATGAATACATCATACGAAATATTTTGAACAAACATGCATTTCAGATGTTGACATTCCTGGTTTTCCATAGTTGTGGTTGATTGGATCAAACATGCATTTTCAGATGTTGACATTCCTGGGTACAAGATGGATGTGGGAGTTTTGTTTAAAGTTACAAGTGAGTAAAGCGAGCGAGCAAACAAAAGTTTTGGCCTTTTAAAAATATATATATTTTTTTGTAGTTTTCTGATATGTTGTGATATACTATTCAACAAGAAATATCATATTTCTCCCTTTTTCTGCTTTTCTGTTTTTTTTCTTGGTCATGGTACTTAGGGGGGGGGGCATAGCCTCTCAAGCCTCTCCTCTGTCCTGTATGGCAATGACTTGAATACATTTGTGTGTTAACAGGAGAGAAACCTGGGCATTTCCTAGTATCCTTGTCAAATTTTGTCAAACAATAAACTTTGCATTTAAATGCTTAAAAGGGACACTCCTGGCTAAAAATACGATTTGATCAGATAATGAAAGATCAGGCAAACAAAATACTGAAAATTTGATGAAAATTGGACAAGGAATAACAAAGCTATGACAGTTTAAAGATTTGCATTATTCTGATGAAACAAGGCATGTCTTCATGAATATTTAGTGAGCAAATCAATAATGCCATATCCCCACTTGTTCTTTTGTATTTCATTATATGAATTGGATTTATACATTTTTTCCTCCAAGAACTATAAAAATTGGATTGACAACTGATTAAACGCATTGGATATTCATTGCTGCAACTTATTTCATTATGGAGACACATCATTTACACATGTATGAAAACATGAAGCAATCATGATTTCATGTAATGACATACGAAAGAGGAAAGTGGGGATGTGACATCATCGGCCCACCTAATGAATATTCATGATGGCGAGTATATAACTGTTTTCACAGCATATTGCTGAACTTAGAATAACTTTGTTATTTGATATCAGATTTTGATGAAATTTTCAGCATTTTGCTCTGTGAATTTCACCCTATTTAGACTTGAATATTTTCAGCCCGTAGTACCCCTTAAGAATAACAATCTACAGGTCATGACCAAATGACTTGAGCTGATGGTGTAGGAATGAGATTATGAATTTGCACCCCAAAACATGCATGGAGCAGTCCTGTGAGTATTATGTAATGGGTGTCCGAAAGAAGTGTAGGAGAAAAGGCTATTGATATTAATTATGATAATTGAAGTTCAATTACGAAAATGTGCCGTAACAACATTCCATGCGCCATTCATCTTCAGATGTGTTTTTTTTTTTTTTTTTTTTTTTTTTTTTGGGGGGGGGGGGCTCTATTGAAACTTGTCATCAGTTACGGCTAGATATCTGAATGTTGTGATTGACTCACTGTCAATCACATTTTAGTATTAGCAACTTACCATTATAGAAGACAAATAATCACTAAGGGCTCGTTTAGGCAGTTGGATTGGATGATTTCCTGTAGAAGTATTCATTTTTTTGTTACATGCTTGTTAAAACGATCCAGTATCCCTATTGGATATTACTATGGACACCTTACACATCCAGGGAGGGGGTCTCTGAAACTGATGGTTTTTTTTTTGTTTTTTTGCTTGCCAGATTTTCTGAGAGGAAAATGTTAACATTTTTAATTCAGGGAGGAAAATGGCAACAATAATATACACCCATTTGGCGACATTCATTCTTATTTTCTGAGTTCCCTCATTGGCCCCTGCTTTTAAGAAAGCCCAGTGGCATGTAAGGAGGATGGGGACAGCTAGTGCCCCAGCAGCAAAAAGACAAAAGGGAGAAAAGCAAGGGGGGAATAATATATTCAGATGAATTCCCCTGCCTCTATATTATTTGGAAGTAAATGCATGAAAACTAGTCTTTTAAAAATCTAAATGGCAATTTGTTTAAAAGCTCGGTTGCTTTGGTTTATGACATCATTCCTCTCATGCAGAATCGCGCAACACATGTCCTGAACCGACTTTTGTTTAAACATTAAGATTCTGACATACAAGTTTTTTTTTCACATTTAGGGTGTAAAGGTTTCCAGTGCCTTATTTCTAACACAGTGACATGTTTGAGATTGAAGCATATTACTGCTTGCTAGATTGAGAGACCGGCGACTTTCCCGTGGAAGATGAGAATGATGGTGAATGGTATTAAGCAGAAACCGGGGGCTGCCGGGAGTAAACAGCCTATATAGCTCGACAAGGAAGTAATGAAATTAATCTCTATTCGCCAACGTGAAAATGCCTTTAATCCGATCTCCCCATATTATCATGCCTGTGTGCCTATCGCCAAAAAGTGCAATTACATGTTAATCCCCTATACAGTCAGATGTTGACATATGAACTTCAAACGCCGTCATCTTGGTAATAAAAAAAAAGCCCGGGAAATTTTAGAGGGTTAATGAGGGGGGGGGGGGGAGCTGCTGACACATACTATGTTTATGTACAAAAATCAGTGTACGGGTTTATTGGGTTTTATTCTATCAATGAAAAGGAGACGAATAGATTACTACAATGAAATAGCGAAAAGATGTTGGGTCGAGGGGCGCTTCCTCCCCAAAATTTCTACTACCAAGAAACAAAAAGAAAATTCAATGTCCCCCCTCCCTATACGACCACCTTTATTATGTTTTCAGTCCATGTGGCAGTAAAAAGCATAGTAGTATTAAATTCAGGGGGTTCAGAGCGGTTTTGAAGGGGTGGAGGCTAACCATTCAAAAACACAAATTATTGTCATTTTAACTTGTTTTATAGGCTTACGTTTATTTATAAAAGGGGGCTGAAGCCTGTCGCTATAGTCACCCCCTCCCCTGGCTCCGTGACAGTGGCTATATGTCCAAATATATTTTTTTAATCTACAGGTAGGCCTATAAGTGTTTGTAAGCGGTCTGTGCATCGAGTGCACTCGTGGCTGATTACAAAGTATATAGGCATAATAAAGTGTTTTAAAAGAAAAGAGAGCAAACGAATGCAAATAGAAGTCAATCCTAGCCCCGGGCTTCTTTTCCGTTTTCCCTTCCTCTATCTAATTCCTCTTTCTATTTCCCCAGACCTCACCCTTGCACCTAGGGATTAAGCTGGTCTGCCCGGGCGCCAATCCCGCTCGGAAACCGTTAGACACCATGCGTTTCAGCGGAAAGAAAGGGGAGAAATGAAAAAAAGCGCGAAGACACGGGTGATATATAAATCAGACAGACTCGCTTCTCTATCTGCAAAAACCCCGGAAAGCTTTTTAACGCTTCCACCTCGAGATGCATTGGCACGCTTTATGAATGTCGAGTGCGTCGTTATTTGATTTGGGCGGATTGATAACATGTTTATCGGATGATGAAAATTTCATAACGCTCTCTCGCTTTCCTGTCCTCCCCAGAAAGTTCAGACTTTTGACTTCCTCTAGCCACTCGGAGTCAAGCGAGGTTGGGTAACATATGTTACATAATACATGAAGCTTGTCAAAAAAGAAAGACTGGACGAGGCGTGCATATTGTAGATATTATGTAAATTTACTGGTTAATGAATTCTCTCTGGTAATTGCATTTTGCTAGTTGATCAGAATTCCAGCTTAACATTTTGAGGATTAAAAAAAATTAATGATAAAGCGTGCAGAGTCTCAGTTGTCAAACGTTTGCATCATTTGCTGAATATGTTTTTTTCTTCTTAATACTGATTATGACGATAAAGAGCTTTGGTTATAATAACTTCATGATTTATGCACGCGCAGCTGTGCGTCACAATTGCGTATTTATGATTATACTTTCCCCTCAACGTTTTTATAATTTCGAAATGTTCTTTGTTCTTGATAGTCCCTTGGGCTCAATTATACTCTACTAATAATTTATGCCACCACTTTCTGACGGTAAGCATGCAGGCATTTTTAAACGCCATTGCAATTATAATTCAAACGGTTAACAAAACTCATAAGCCATAACAATCGGACATTTCTCAAAGTAGACAGACCTGTTAATACATTCAATAAACAAGAGTTAAAATGCAATTTATACAAATAGACAAGATTTATATGACTACAATAGAAGAATCTCATAAAGGTTACTTATAATATCTCTTGACTAAAAACTTTTTCATTTTGTGATATCTGACTTCTCTGGAATAAAAAAAAAGAGATTATGATTCAGCTCAATTTCAAAAAGAAAAGAAGATAATAACACGACTTCACAATCTGACAATGATTTGTGTGCTTGCCTTTTGAAATATATATATTGCAATGAAAATATAGTAATGTGTCTGATAATTTTGTTGGGTTCCTATATTTCATTAAGAAACTTTGCTTGTACTTAGGAATCCTGTTGGTGATTAAATTACTTGATATATTTTATGTGCATTATGTAATTTTCTACTTTACGAATAAGTTAAATTGAATCATAGACATTAAGCTATCTAACATGATCGTTTGATTGTGATTTGTTTTGCATTATGGTTACCCCCTCGATTTTTTTTCCAAGACCGTCTCGCGGCCCCTTTAACTAGCAATTCTCATCACCCATATATCACGTGTATACCAGCATGTCTACCATGATAATATTGAATTGAAGTGAAATCAAGTGTTGTTACCAATTTAAGAGACATGTTATCATTGTAGCATATTATTTTGTATTTGGATATTTTAGGAAACAAAATAGTGAAAATAGTGACATGCTAAGCGACTTTAACCCTTGGTCCTGCTGGGAAGCGGGAGTGCTGAAGCACCCCCAAGATTTACCGGTGGAAGGGTTGCTGCGTGTATTGTATTTTTTTGTATTTTATTTATTTAATCACGGTTAAAAAGCCTGCTTTCAGCTAGAAGCTGCTTTTCAGCAAGGCCGTGGACAAATGATAATAACAAATAATATCAACATAAAACAAGCATACAAAAATAAAAACGAAAAACAAAATATATCAAAACATGGGTAAAATACAATTGGGAAAAGTAAAATTGGAGTAAACAAAAATGAAAAATGAATAGACGAAAATAATATACAAAGTTATGTCAAAATTAAACATAAAAAAATGAAGATATATAATGCGGCATCATCAAGGGTGATCGGGGTGGAGAATTAAATTAAGAAAGTGATATGAGACGTGCAAATGTAGCCGGGTTTTTTTCTAATCGGGTTGTTGCGGGTAGGTTATTGAATAATTTAGAAGCTGAATAAAGGGGACTGTTTTTTAGATAATTAGAATGAGGCTTCGGTAATTGAATTTGTCGGTCTATGTTTCTTAAAAGATATTCTCGTGATTTAAGTGTGATTCGAGTACAAAGGATAGATGGAGCTAGATTATTGACCAATTTAAAAATGGTAAAAATTGACTGATTGTTCCATCTCTTGTTGAGTTGATCAACCTTTAAAATGGCATATATATTCGCTGTACTAAATCTACTGTTTACTTCTAAGACAGATTTCAGTGCTCTGTTTTGTAGAACTTGGAGACGATTTAGTTGGCTTTTATTGCCATTTCTCCAGATTGTACAACAATAGTCAAATATCGGTTGGATTAAAGCCTTATACAACATAAGAGCTGTGTTTTGGGGTATATAACATCGAATGCGTTTTAAAGAATAAAATGTCTGTAAAACTTTCTTCCGAACACTGTCAATTTGGGGGGTCCAGGTTAGGGAGCTGTCTATTATTACACCAAGATATTTACATTGGCTTACCCTGTGCAATTCATAATTTTGCATTTGTATTTTTATATTACCAAATAGACGGAGTTTTGCTTTAGATCCTAATAACATAAATTGACACTTATCGATGTTGATTAATAGTTCATTATTAGAAAACCATTTAGAAATTAACTTCAAATCTCTGTTAATAGTCATTTCTAAATTTCTGGGCTCTTTAGATGCAAAGTAAATGCATGTGTCGTCTGCATATAAAGAGAGTGAGCATTGTTCTACAGATCTGACCAAATCATTTAGAGTGATTATAAAGAGGAGGGGGCCTAGGATACTCCCCTGAGGCACTCCACTTTCAACAGTACGAAAACCTGACATATTACCATTGACAACCGTTGATTGCTGCCTACCATAGAAATAATTGCGAAACCATTTTACTGCATCCTGATCAAATCCAAAGTAAGATAATTTCTTTTACAGTAATTCAGACGATATTAAATCAAATGCCTTCTCTAGGTCTATAGTGACCATACCAATAACGTAACCTTGATCAATTTTGTTAGCAAAATCATCAGTAATATTTAACAAGGCAGTGGTTGTTGAGTGGCCTGGACGAAAACCATGCTGGCATGGATCAAGCAAACTATTGTTTGACAGGTAGTTATACACTTGATTAAACACAATCTTTTCTAAGACTTTAGACAAAACCGGGAGTACTGAGATTGGTCTATAGTTTGACGGATTAGTATTGTCACCACTTTTGAAGATTGGCGTTACACGAGCCCTTTTCCATGCATCAGGAATCCTCCCTGTGGACAGTGAAGTATTGACAATATGTGTCAATGGCGTAATGATGTAGTCAATACCTTCTTTAATTACATGTGCTGGAATTTGATCCAGGCCAGTGGCCTTATTACTTGCAATTTCATTGATGTGTTTTTTAACATCTCGACTTGAGATCGGCTTAAAACTGAAAGTGGTTGATACTTTGTTTAAGTATTGATCCATATTGTCTTCAAAGGTAAACCTTTCTTTGCGTTTAGCTGCCAGGTCAACGAAGTGATCATTTAAGCGTGTGGCAATTTCCTTAAATCCCAAAATATCTTTACCATTAAAAGACAGTTTTTGAATTAACTTCTTGCGTTTTTTATTAGGAAGCATACATCGTAAAGATTTCCACATAGCAGAACAATTCCCTTTGTTGATCAAGATTATCTCTGAAATATATTGCTTTTTTGCCTTTCGTATCATATCTGTGACAGTATTTCTAAGTTTTCTGTATAACATCCAGTCACTGTCAGATTTCGAAGATTTAGCACGGTTTTTTATTTCATTCCTTTCCTTTATCTTGGTCAATATGTCACTATTTATCCATGGAGTTTCTTTTTGTCGCACTCTTTTTTTCCTAAGAGGTGCGTGTTTATTCAAAACTGAACAAAATTTACTGGACCAAATTTCATAGGCAATATTAGCGTCTGTTTCAGAGAGAACATCTTGCCAACATACATCGCTTAAATCGTTCTTAAAATCGCTTATATTCATTTTCTTTAGATTCCTTGAGTACACATATTTATGACACACAGATGGAGATTTGTGCTTTCCTAATGAGCAGATCACCATATAGTGATCGCTCATGCCTAGTGGAATGACATCACAGAAAGTAATTTTTTTATGATTTGAGGAATATATAACATCAATAAGTGTTGCAGATGTCTGTGTTATCCTCGTTGGCTTATCAACAAATTGTTTTAAATTGTATTCTTCTACTAAGTTCAACAATCGTTTTGTTTGGCAAGTGGGTGGCTCCTTAGCGATGTCACAATTCAGATCTCCTAAAAGAATGACATCTTTAGACAAAGATTCAATAGATTCAAGTACTTTCTCAAACAAATCAAAAACAGCACTTTGAGAGTTTGGTGGTCTGTACCAATACACAATGATAAAAGGTTTTTGCTTATCAATGCATATTTCAACGCATGTCAATTCTAAACCATCAACAATAAGGTCACGTTTGATATTAAACAAAATATTTTCTTTAATGTAGATCAAAATCCCACCTCCGTTTCGGTTTCTATCCGTTCTAACAACTCTATAACCTTGGACATCGATCTCACTATTAAATACAGATGAGTCTAATCTTGTTTCACAGAGACATAATATTTGAATATTTTGCCTAGATAAGATATTACGAACTTCATCAATGTTTTTCAATAATGAACATATATTAAGGTGGGCAATATTGATACCGGACAATGACTTGACTTTCATGAAAATGTCATCGGGAGGATGATAATTAGGTAATGGAAGTTCGGCTTGGTTTGGCAATCTAGTGTGTTCAACGGCATTATCATTATCAAAATATATGTCTTTAGGTAGTTCATCAAATAGACAAGGGATACATATCCAATTTGTATGAGACAAAAAGATTTCACGAGTTGCCATAGAACAATCAAGATGGGCCCATCTTTTGCAAGATATGCACAATAAAGCATTTTGATTCGATCTAACTTCTTTCGAGCATGTTAGACATGGATACTTCATATTCCTGGTGGCTGCACGTGTAGGAAAGTTTGCAGAATTAATAGAAGACATAAAATAAAGATAAGCAATAAATATAAAATATACACAAACGTGTAAACAGAGTTTTCTTACAAGTTCTCAAAGTCAAGTCTTGATCTGATCCTGATTTTCTTTGAATCCCTTGATCTGATAGCAAAGATTATTCCATCTTGGGTCCAACAAGACTTAGACTTCTTGCTATTGACAAGTTCCCAAAAGAGGTTGGCTCGCCTGGCTGTGAGATCCTCCTTTAGCCATATTTTCGGTCCGTTGGCATTTTTCAATTTCGTTCTCGCCTTGTAGACATCATTCCGGATGTTGTACCTGCTAAACTTCACTATTATCGGTCTCGGCTGGTTCCTCCTTGAAGCAGTTGTGTATGATGACGATTCGTGTCTCTGTTCATCACCTTGTCTCGGACGTGGAGAGATGCGATGACTGCGATCAATCGCATCTGGTGGAACTGTAAGACCAAGTTTGCTGTTAAAAACATCCAGGATGAGCTCGTCAGTCTTTTCTTCTGGTCCTTCAGGAATGCCATAAAGTCGCAGACAGTTTCTTCTGCTGTATTGTTCTGCCTCTTCATTCTCGTCTTGAAGCATTTTTGTTTCCTGCTTCATTTCAGACATTTTCTTTTTCATAGTTTCGACTTCATCCATGTACTTCTTCAGGTCCAAGTTGACAGCTTTGTACACCTTATCCACAACTTGTTCTTCCAACTTTGCAGCTATAACGTCATATAGGTAGCACCCCCTGGAAATCTGGAAGGTATGCTAAACAGCGGAAACTTAGCCAAAATGACGTTCATTTTATATTGAAAACTGTTTTCTTTTCTTTTTGTTTGCTTGTCAAACTTCTAAATTTCTCGTGACCACAATGACCTTCATTTTGCAGTAAAAACCTTTTTTAAAAATGTGAAACCAGCACCCCTTTTAAAAATTCGTTTCCAGTGCCCTGGTTAGCCCCTGAATATTATGAATATATACACTCATCTAAATATTTTCCTTTATAGGCGTCTTCTTTTGTAAAGGAAAGTGCTAAATATCTTGCAACTAGTAATGTTTCTCACAACAATTATCTAATACACCACCACAACCACCACCATCATGACCACTACCACTTCTACTATACGTCATTACTATATAGTAATCGTTAATCGTCAATAGGCTTTCATCACATCACTCGTAACAATTAACTATAAATTGTATACCACAACACAACCACCATCAACATAACTACCAGCAAAAAAACCCCACAAACACTACAACTATCAAAACATCCCTACCATCGCCACCACTAAATGGCTTCATCATAGTGACTACCACTTCCATCATTATCTTTATCCTCCTCCTTCTATGTCACAATCACCACTACTACTATCACCACCGCCACCATCATCACCATGATGAAGATGATCATCGTTATCATCATCTTCATCCTCCTCCTCTACAGTACCATTGTCACTACCCCCATCATCAGCATCCATATAACACAAAATATTAAAGAGACTACCACCTCATCATCATCGTCGTCGTCGTTATCATCATCATCGTCGTCGTCATTGTCGTTATCATCATCATCATCACCATAATCATCATTATCATCATCCTCCCCTCCTCAATATGTCACCATCATCACTATCACTTCTGCCACCACCATCATCCCTATAACCCCAAAAAAATGACTAGCACTTATTCGTCACCAAAGAATTCTCCCTCGCTTCGCTCGCTCGGAACTTTTAAAGAATGAAGTATACGCACCATGTTATGCCCCTCATTTTCTGATTCATTACGCCGCTGACCAAAATTGCTATACCTCAATCAACGTTAATCCATAGCCATATACAATCATACACTGCCTCCATCATAATCAGATCCAGAAACCTTATGGAAATTTTGGGCCTTTTTTATTAACAAATGGGGGGGGGGGGCAACTATCATTTCTAGATGTTGACAAACTTCATCGCCAACTGTTATCAACTCGAATCTACCACTATCGCAGTCATGTTAGCACAGGTACAACCAAGTGATCACTAGGCCTACGATGACAACCGCAGCCATCGTCACCATCACCACCATCACTATCATCATTACTATCATCATCAACACCATCATCATCATCATAATCATCATCAACACCATCATCATCATCACTACCATCATCATCATCATCACCACATCACCATCATCATCATCATCATCATCATTTCATCATCATCATCATCACCATCATCATTATCCTCTTCTTCCCCTCCTCATCATTACCACCACCTCCACCACTATCATCATCATCACCACCATCATCAACATCATCACCATCACCATTATCCTCTTCTTTCCCTCCTCATCGTTACCATCATCACCACTACCACCACCATCACCACCATCATCACCACCACCACCACCACCACCATCATCATCATCATCAAAAATCCTCGTCCTCCTCCTCATCACAATCTTTCCCCTCCTATTTTACTCATCGTCATTATCACAAACCTCATCCACATCGTCGTCACTCCACAATCATTGCCGCCACCATCACCAAAGCTATATACCATACATCACAACTATTATGCCTACCATCACCACCAATATTACTACTACAACACATCTTTCTATCTAACCACCTGCATTTCTCACGGAATCCCGATCGAAATACAATTTTCTATTACCAAGGTGCTAGCTATCTACTTAAGATGTAGACAAACCCTATGAACTTTTCGGGCCTATTGTCTGCAAAACTTTTCAAAGTTCATTGAACCCCACTTTTTCAATCTCGGACCATTCATTTATTAAAACCTTCCATGTTCCGAATAACGCATTTGCCTACACCTTTAAATGCTTACATACACGACGAGGGCATTTGATAGCTTTGTGTGTGACTCTATCTAATCATGTCACCCAACACGAATTCGCAAGCGAGCATGATGGCGACTTCTCGAAACATGAGTGCTCGCAAGCAAGGAGTCTCGGAAGCAAGTACTTCGCCGAAAACCCAAGATTACCACGGTATTACGTCGAATGTCATTGAGATAATCTCCCGTTCTCGCATTTTGTTTTCAGACTTTTGTGGACAAGCAATTTCGAGGGGTGGTGGAAGAGAGAAGCGTTATTTGGGTAGGATTCCAGAGAGTGTCCCCTCGTAAATTGAGGAAGCTCATAAGGAGCGAGAAAGTTGACGCCGCAGCCGATGCGATCGCTTTCCCCACCAGCTATGGGGGTCCAACCGGGGGTCTGTACTCGGACCACTTGGGCGAGGCGGCGGCGTTTGCAATGCGATACCCAACCTCTGCGGGGAGCGAGGGAGCGGAAGACCGGTGCTGCTCTTACAACCGGGCAGGAAATGGACCAATTTCTCGTAAGCGTGATTTGAAGAGGGCCGAGATTTTCACTTTCCCCTTTCTTTCTCTTGGACATCACATTTCTTACTTTAAACCATCTCTAATTTTCTATAATCCCTTTTCCTTTAAATAATCTTCCCCATCCCCCAGAGACTATTTTCTACTAAAACACCTATCAATACCTTAGAAGAAAAAAAAAGCTACCACCACAGAAATGCAGCAACCCGTACATGACACAGGTCTATTTTTTTTCATTTGCCTCAGTAGGCCAATTGAATTTCAACATCTTCTTATAAAAGGTATTTTATTAAAAAATCTTGCATGTTCGATTGAACCTAATAAGGCTGTTGAAACATGAATCATTTTATATTTTTCTCCTATTCGTTTAGGCTATGCAAATCTGTCAAGGCCTAACACAAAGAAACCCTATATTTGAAATCTAGGAATAACTTTATTTATTCTGAGGTCTACGTGATTAAATTCAACACTGCTTTGTGGAGTTTCGAAATATCGTATAATTACATTAAAATAAATAATGATGACCATACGCAGCAATATAGGGGACAGCTAGTTGCCCACCCCCAATTTTGAAAATTTCTGAAAACGGAAAAATAACAAGTAGCTGACGTACAGGACTCTAAGGAACAAAACGCATACGCTTCGAAATTCCATTAAAAAGAGTTTTTCTCTTGAATATGATTTACCCAATTTGTGTACATGCCCCTTCAGTAGCGAAAAAAGATTAAAATAATTGGAAAAAAGGGAAAGGAAATATATCACAATACGAAATACATAACACATAAAAGCCATTCAACTTCAGCAGTTCAGGGACGAGAATGCGCAGATGAAAAAAAAACGTCACCCCACAAAGGGCATATTTCATTTTGAAAAGGGAAGATTTTCCTATTGGAAATTGGGGGTGCCCCTTCCCCCAGCTCCGCCGCCCCTGCAGAAAGGAAATGGCACTCGCTGCAATTGCCTTACATTACCAAACTGAAAATTTGAGAAAAAAAATGTGGAAAAGGAAAGGGGCATTTGTCAGAAGTAAAGAAGGGTATATCCAAATGGGGAACTTGTTTGGAGGTGGTGAGGGGGCAAAATGCAGAAGATGAATCTTACTATTAAAATGGGGGCAATACACACATTTTGAAAGGGATTATTCAACTAAAAGATGGACTTCCGACCGGAAGGGAACAGAACGCTAAACAAAGAAAAACGGCATGAAGCATGAAGAGAGCAAAGTATATACATGTATATAAGGGCTATGGGAATAGATACTTTGAGAAGGCAATGTGGGCTCGTTAATACATAAAACTGGAAGGGGCACTGAACACGTTTGTTAATTCAATATTTCGTACATTATATGGAAACAAACCATGGACCTGTCCACGGAGGATTATTCTATTGTTACTTGGGGGGGGGGGCTGAGCATTGTCACAGCACCCCCAGTAACTATAGATAATCCTCCGTGGCCAGGTCCATGAAAAAACTTTCGTCTAGCCCCCCTCCCCCTCTAACTAGACCCCCCAAAAAAAAAATCTCACAAAATCGTTGCGTATGATTACGGCACTAAGTGAATTTGCCTTTTTTGTTTTTAATTTCATGTCTATAACTAATTCAATATCATTATAAGTAAAAAAAAAAAAAAAATAAATAAATAAAAAAATATAGAAATTGCAGTTCCGGACACCAAGACAGTATATGTAAATGAAGACATTAGGCCTATAATGAGATTAAAGCACTGAAAAGAGGACGAGACTTTATTCGAGTGGTCATCCCTTTTAGGATATAATTTTCTGACTTTGACAGTACGAAAAGAGAGGGAAAAAAGCAGTTTCTTGCTGAAGGACATGACGCCGTGGCTGCACGGGATTCGAACCCTAGACCCTCTGTTTTAATGTCCGGCATGTCCGGGGACTACCAGGCCACAACGCTCCCTAAGTGACACCAAATTTGTGGTGGTGCCCATCCCCCCCCCTCCTCATAAAATAAAACAGCAATATAATGATGACGTCATTATGACGTTTTTTCTGAATGGAATAGTGGTGGAGATGGAACAGATGAAGATGATAGTGGGTGAAGGACTCGAGGGAAAGGAAGGTCCTTTATTGATCAAGACCAGTAAGAATGTGAGGGGGTATTCAAATTAGTGTTTTAGGGTAATACAAAGGTACTTGGAAGGGGTTATTGGAGAGGAATGGATGCTTGTGTAAACTTGGAGGAGAAGATTGGATGTGGTGGGAGAAACAGATAGCCAGAGAGAGAGAGAGAGATAGAGAGAGAGAAAGAAAGAAAGAGGGAGATAGAAGGGGGGAGAGAGGGACAGAATCTATTACTGTGTAAAACTAGGAGAATATACATGTATATGAGATCTCTTGGAGGTTTTTTAATGAAAAAGAAGGTAAGAGAGAGAGAGGGGGTGGGGGAGAGGGAGAGAGAGAGATTGAGAGATGGAGAGAGAAGAAGAGAAAGAAGGATATTAGAAGAGAAGAGAGAGTATATTGCACGAGGAAGTGCGATGCTTTAGCGGGCGTAACCAGCCTCCTTTGGGCATTGCGGGGTAAAAGGGCTGCTCACTACTCGAGATGGCAGCGAGCGTGAAAGACAATCTGCTCATCACTTCTCATATCGATGCACATCGAAGAGAGTGAAGTGGGTCGCTAAGGGACCCGCTTCGTTGCTCTTTTCTCTATCTCTCTCTTTCTTCTTTTTCCTACACATCACCCTTATCCCTCCCCACCACTGAAGTATGTGTTGTACACGACACGGGTGGCGTAAAGGCGACCCAGAAAACGCCCCCAAAATCCTTCCACTAAAACCGTCGAAACGCATTGGGATATAGTCAGTGAACGCAGGCTATTGTATAACATTATTTGTTATTCCATCTATAATCTACATGGATCTTGAATAATAACAACCATGATAACACAAAGGGTTACAGTGAAATTTCATCATTATTCCCTACATTTTTTTCCCCGTTACCATGAGCGCTTTCCACATCTTTTCTTAATATGTATTTTCGTTCTTCTTACTATAAGCCATTTAGGGAGACCTGCTTGGTTATATTCATTTGATTATTTAAAAAAGTCGCGACTGAAGCCACTGAAATGAGAATCCCGAGCTGATTTAATTTTTTTTAATCTTATAATTATAAATATTTATGTCGTCTTTCATTTTTTTCGTCTACTGTAGAAAGCAAAATGAATTTAAGGTTTCATCAACTCATAAAAATATCCTAACTATTCAGTAATTCATTTTTTCTATTGAAGTTTGTTTTTATTTACTTATTCATTTCACATGATATGGGAGATTCACCATTTTCCGCTAAAAGGAACTTTTTCAACTACATGACAATGCATCTCAACAATCACAGATAATAATAAAAAAAAATGTTTATCCCACTTAAAAAGATCATTTGGGATGTTTTGCTTTGATTGTTCTACATGAATTCGACCCACTCTTACTTGCCATTTTGTATAATTATAATTCCGAAGTGATTTATGTATGCCAGGCGCCCTTTTACTTCTTCTGTTCATGACACTGCTACGATGAAAATAAGACTTTGAATCCGCCTAGATTTTTGTTACCGTGTCAAAATTGAATTAATCTATCTATCTATTAATTCTTCTTGCAGGTCTCTCTCAATCCGTCACTCTTTCCCTATCTTTTGTCCAGCCTTATGTCCTTACTTTTTCTCTCTGTATTTTTCACCTTATTTATGTATCACTAGAAATATATTTAATTAGAAGTAATATATATATATATATATATATAAATAACTGAAAAGAAAGTGTGTGTGGGGGGGGGGGGGGTCAACAACCAAAAGAAGCTACATCTATATATGAGCATGTTAACAGCTAAGGGCTGTAAAGAAAAACACGTTTGTTGCTTAATACCAAGAGACCTAAACACATCTGCAGCCCGCCAGCACCTCTCAATCTTGAGTGAAGCTCTCAATTTGTAAGTGTATTCACGTCAACCTATCACGCTACAACCATCACTATATCACTCCCATCAAAATTACACAAGTATTAACAACAGGAAAACATAACACCTAAAAGGTAAGCACAGGACAATTCAAGATTGAAACGTCGACAACGTCAAGAGAGAGTTTTTTGGGGGAGAGAGAGAGGGGGATCAATTGTTAGATAAAATAGGAAGAAAAGATTTTGACAAGATTACGTGGTTAAAATCATTATCGATGGTGTGAGAAAAGTGTGATGGAAGGGCGCGGGGGATTCGATCGCGGAGAAATTAGCGAAAATTTGGCGTTATTTTTACCCCATATTCTGCCTTACGCTTTATTTATTCGTCTGTGTCTTGTATTTTCTTAGGAGGGGAAACTTAATCCATTAGGCGGACTATGGGGATTCCTCGACCAAACCGCGGAGGGAGGAGCTCGTCTATTTATCTTTTCTTCCCTCTTTTTTCTTTTTTGTTAGTGAGGGAAAGAAAATCATAATTCCTACCGGGCCTGCGCGCACGCATAAGATAAGGGAAAAGAAACGGGTAAAAGCTTATAGTTTTAATTCACTCGCTGAAATGAATTTAGGATCAATTTGATGTCAACAGCCATCGACGGGATATGTTAACGAAATCCGTAGGGGGTTCGATCAAATTCTGTTAGTATGTGTTGAGATGGGGGAGAGGGGTTAATTGTCAAACAGGGTTTATTCGCCCTTCTCGTTGGGCAATCGAACTGAGTAAGCTCGAGAGTGACGGTGGAGATTATTTTGGCGGTTCGGCGACGCGTAATGGGTGCTGGTAAATGGAGAATGGCGGAAGCTTGCCTGCTGCCAAAGAGGTGAAACAGTTTGCTTTTCTTAAACACACAGGCCTGTTTTTCCACCGTCACTTTGGGTTGTAAAATGGAGCCCCCTTGCTGTGAATTAGAAATAATTATCTCAGTAACGATCGCAGAAAGAGCGTTCGATTGAAAACGAATACGAATCAAAGTGAAGTTAACGTAAATCTCTCTCTAGATTTTTGCCCCCATGTGTTAGGATCGGCGCTTTTAAAATTTGTTTGCTTCCTATTCATTAAGTACTGTGTAACCTTGCTCTTTGAAATAAAAGAAAAATGAAATATCCGTTCAAGACTTTACAGAGCCCCAAAACTTGGAACAAAAATTCCGATTAAAAGATGTCCTGAATTAAAATGTTCTGTGTGTTGTATATCTTATGAAGATCTTCTTGATGACTTACATACAAACGATTAGTTTTCAATGATGTTAAGAAGAAATATGATGCTGCCTCATTATTGAATCCTAATTGCTTTGTACTACAATTTCGTGGTATTAAAACAAAACCATGTCATTTTGTGTGTTCTTCGCGATTCAGGGACTCGTTATCTGACTAGAAAGTACGCCATCTTTCGATGTAGTGGAAGTGTCCAAATCTGAACTCCCCCAATGCGTCGGGCGATTCTTGAAACCTTGTTAAATTCCATTGCTTTGTTCAATGTTTTTGTTTGATACTCCTGTTAAGTTTTGAAAGTGCGAGATTACATCTGAATAAACATTATTGTCATTTATGAGTTGATCAATGGTTAAAGTTATACATTAAATTTTTTTATTAAAGGTGTAAAGCGGATTTCGCATGAAATGACGGTTCCTCACAAATTCAGTTTTATGTTTAATGGATAGCAAAAAAAATCAATATTTTTCAAATACTTGAAGGTTCATATTTTTCTACCCTAGGGTACAAAATACAAACCAGAGTAGTTTTAGCTAACATTATACCAATTAAGAAATCTTTGTTTTAAGATTTAGACATATAATACATGATATAAACGGACATCGGTTTAACTGATTTTAACATACTCTCTTTAAAATAAATCGATAATAAATAGAGACCGAACTTTCCCTTCTTTCTCGAATATCGCAAAACGGGTAGTTTTAGTTAGTGGTTTGATTCTTTCCAACAAATATTAACTCTCGTGACATATAGTAAGTATAATATTTCAAAATATATGTCATTAATTGATTATAAATTGCGCATATGAAAAAGAAAATCGAACACTCCGGTTATTGTCTATATATTAGCCAATTCGAATTTCAAGCAGATAAAAATTGAGGCGGCTGACTTTGGAGAGGATATCATATTCCTAAACATATTGCGGAGCGAGCGAAGAGAAAAATCGACATTTATAGTATTCAGACATCATGGGTTTTACATGGGAATAAGCAAACCTGACTAATAATCAAAAGGATTTCGATGAAACATTATGTTTGAATATACAATGCAGTCCAACGTTTTATAAAACGAATGCAGTTTCAATTATTTTTTTTTCACTTCATTCACTCGCAGATTTACTCTTGCGTCTTCAAATACCTTCAAATCAATTCCGATATGAATCAATTTTGTTCCACACAATTCACTAGCTACGCCGCCAAAGTAATTAATCAATTTATAAATAAAAATATTCAATGCTGAAATAGCATTTCAATTAAGCATTTCCATTTTCAAACGGATCGCCCCATGGACGTACTTACGGCCAAGCAATGTCGTTGAATATACCAATGCACTTCGACTTTGTCCCGCGGGACAACTTTTTCCTCTCACAACTCCCGAAGTGGGATTTCGGGAATGGGTAATACCTACGGGCAAATTCATAACCATCCATGAGTTTATTGATTAAAAGGGAGATTTTTTTTTTATTTATGATTGTTTTAACGGGTAGTAAGAAAATTGTGCAGGACAAAAATATATATTTTCAAGCAAATACAGTGAGAATACACGGAAAGTCATTTTAAAGAAAAAAAAAGAAGCACATTTCAGTTATTTCCTTTACCAAAATTACAATTTGTCTTTCGAATTCATTTTCATCCTGTTCAAAAATCTATCTTTACCTTGATCATGTTTATATTTTTTCGTCTCGGTTTGCCCTCCTCCATCCCCAGTCATTTTTTTTTAAATCTTGTCCCACTGTTTCCCCCTCTCAGTATTATGTCTTACCTTTCCACCCCCCTCTCTCTCTCTCTCTGGTGAATTAAAGACAGAATTTTGTTGGGATTGTAAATGAAAATATAATAATCCCCGTGATTCCAACAAACCCCCTTTGTTGTGCATCACGCATGACTCATTTTGATGATATTAATACCAGACATGATCACTGGCTAACTGTCTGTCCTCCCTCTATGGGACTGTGAGAGCCTCAAGAATCGGAACAAAGTTTAAAGAAATCAAATATTAGAAAACAATCCCTGAAGAAAAACAAAACAAGTATATTTCTCCTCTAAAGCTCTCTCCATTTTGCTCGTTTTCTCGCAATCGTGGCGAGATTCCCTCGATATTTCATGGAGGAAATACAGGATGATGACGACGAGGAGAAGATGCTCACTCTCTCAGGCCTCGAAGCGCCGCTAATTTGACGACGAACTTGAACTCGGAAGAAGCATCTAATCCCTCCCCCATCCTCCTCCTATCCTCTTTGCTTTCATTACCTACTGGTATTAGTGTAAAAGCTCAAGGAACTGTTGGCGCCCATCGAGTGTGGAAAATCCGTGCAAAGGCCTCTCTATAACATCCTCTCTATAAGGTTTACCATCCCTTCAAAAACCCCCTCGCGGGATGAGTCCGGAAATTGGCCGCATCTCGGCGCTCTTGATTCCCCGGTGGTCCGGGCGGAAATCTCGAGAGGGGCTGGTACCACTATACTCTCTCAACCGTTAAAGGGGTGGATTTTAAGGGAGGGTATAATCAAATCTCCCCCTCATAACAATTGCCTTTTATTTTGTGAAAACACCCAAAACAACTTCGTTTCGGCTAATTTCCCTTTTATTGTCTGTCTACGGGGGAAGGCTTAAGTATGAAGGCAGTATATGTCTAAATGATAATGGAAGAGGTATCATAAACAGCCAGGGGCGTACATGGGGAGGGGGGGGGGGGGGTTCTCTTCCAAATACAGGATTATTTTTATTTTGTTTATACACCCATAAGGTTTCTTATTTCGCGTTTATAGAACATAAATTTAAGGGGGCTTTATGGGAGCTGAGGGGGGGGGGGGGGCTTTACAGTAAGAATCAATCGGTTATCAGGTGGATAATAATGGCATTTATTGCCGAATGTTACCCTATTTCGCTTCATATTGCATACCGGTGTCTGAGTCCAAATCACTGTGTTTTGAATAATGCGATTGAGCGCAGCGAGCGAGGAAGTGCCCCCTTTTCGGGGGTACTTATGTTATTTCATGATCAAAATACGCGATACGGATATTATGCCCATATCATGTACATTTGATCACCAAACCCTCAAAATTTCGATCACTGTCCGAAAACATCCTGCATTCACCATTTGCTTTATTGTAGGCTGAATAGAAAGGTAGATAAATGGCATAGATTGAAATATAGATCAATAAATGGTTAACTTAATATCTAATCATTTAAAAATGGATGAATGAATAATAAGAAGAATCAATGACTGAATAAGTAGATAAACACATTTTTAAATAGATGGATGAATACAAAAATAAATGAATAAATAAATAAATAAATGAATAAATAAATAAATTAATTAATTAATCTAGGTTTGAAAAAGGTCAGACAGTCACAATAATAGAGAGGCAGCTGTGTTAGGGTTAGATATAAGAGGTGACCATGTCATAAAACTTGACACTAATGACATTAATGACAAGTCCGATTTTATATCAAACAATCTTCAAGTTTCAGTTCATAAGAGTATGGTCGGAGGGGCAGGTCAAAGGGAAGTGAACTCGTGTAGTGAACCTGCGTCCTGATGAGTTGGCAAGGTCTTTAGCTGTCGTTATGCGCAAGGTCGCTGCGCAGATTATGTGTCATACGTCACATTAAACCCGAAACGTCAAGGTGGACATTAAGCTATCACCCAATAAAACATCGATTATTGAGGAAAGGGGACAAGGACAACTGGAAGATTCTGAGGGGACAAAATGGATTGCGAGTCTAATAAATAGGCCTATGACCCGAGATCTGAAATGCGACCAATAGTTTTTTTCAGTGGCGTACAGATCGATGGGGGAGGGGGGGTTGAGTGCTCTTCTCCCCCCCCCCCCCAAAAAAAAAAAAAATAAAAAAAAATTCACGACCATGAAAAAAGCGAAAATTTTCCACGATGCGCCATATTTATAGCCCCTACAAAATTGTGGCTCATTACGACACTGGTTTTTATACAAGAAAGCATACATTTTGAACGTAAGAGAGTATAGACCATGTATCCATATACAGCTTTCCTAAAATTTATAGTCTAATTGCGAAATACCAAATCTGCAGAACAGTACAAGTTGCAAATTAGAAATATGTCCATACCCTGTGGTGTATTAAGATTTTAATTTAATACTAAATAATTTCGTTGTGCGAATTGATAGTTCGAAATACACAGAAACTAGCTTAGGTGTTACCCGCTGACACACTGACAATGCGAAAGTGAAATATGCATCGAATTTCTGTTTAAACAATAAATGTTCTCATTCTATATCTTAATGAAGTCAAAGAAAATGGTTCGAATCCATATTACGTAATAGTCGAAATAGTTTGTTTTTATTATCATTTGCTTTTAATGGCAGTTTAACTTTAAACCTAAAACTATCAAATGCGCCTCTTACATTATATCGAGAGCATGCAGTCTGGCACGTTCATGTATGAAGTATAGGATGAACATAACTACATAACATAAGATTCTGAATCATTTTTGCCAAATCACCCCCATTTTCAGGTATTTTTTAAAAGCCGGTGTTTTGATCACCCCCTTGACACAATCGAGTCACCTTTAGTCAAATCATTATTCATCACCTTAAGGTATAGTTTCTACACTATATGGAGCCCGTTCACACTGAAAAAATATTTATGCTCGTTTACCTGCTACAGTGGCAATGGACCCTGAACATTACATTATCCTAGAATATGAATACCCAAATGAATTATACCATGTATGATATTTAAAAATATCAAGAATCAAAGTTTGGTCACTTCGTATTGACGGTGATATTTGATTCCGACGGATCTTAACCAAGTTTGATTTTTTTTAATGATCAGTGCCCGGTTCAAAGCATAACATAGTATTCTGTCAAACAAGATTGTATTTTTATTCACGATAAAACATCGCTTGCTCGCTTTACTCGCTCGCCACTTTTTAGAATTTTCGTCAAAACAGTGAAACTAACGTCAATAATAATAATAATAATAAGAAGAAGAAGAAGTAGAAGAAGAAGAAAGAGAAGAAGAGGATGAAGAAGAAGAAGGAGGAGGAGGAGGAAGAGGAGGAGAAGGAGGAGGAGAGATAAACAGAGAGGAGAACATCGAGACGACATTTGGTTTTAATTTCCGTTTCTCCCCTCACGTCAGAGTTATCATGGTTAGGTCGAACCAAAGAATATAATACAGCCTTGTCGAAACTCATAAAACAACCAGTCTACACCACCAATCTCTTTTCAATCTTATCGACGGTGCAAAAACTTAAATATACCACCACCCCTCCCCGATCAATTCTTTATTTCGAAAACAAACATTTATCTCTATCTAATAAGTTGACTAATAATTACTAGTAGTATCGATGCAATTTCTTAAAGAGTAAACACGCAAGTACCAGTTTTAAATGTAAAGGGATTGTCATTTCAGCATTACAAGAATTGATTTTCAGTTTTTTCAGTTAAAAGATAGAAATGATATCATTTTCTTTCTCAATTGGTTAAATTCAACGGAAAAGCGTTTAGAATATTACGATGATTTCTAAAATGGATGACTTTGGGTGGAAAAGTAAAATCTTATAAATATAATTATATTCAATTTTCATTTCTCAATTACCATCGTTTATCTTTCAGTCCCTTCAATTGAACCTGTGATAGCATGAACATTAACATTAGAGTTATTATTTCGCTTATTTCCCGATTATCAGATTCTTGTGTTTTTATATCAGTTAATTATAAGCTTTATTAATTCATTTTCGCAGTCATTTTCATGTTCTGACTTTCACTGTCTTACTTTGAAGGTACACAGCCCTGTCTATTCTTCCCACACGAGACTGGACACAAAAATGACCGACTTAATTCAACTGCGCAGACGCAGCATTACTAGGTTGCCACATCAATCATTACATGACATACATGACAATTTTGTATCACCAATTTTTGTCGACAAATGAAATAATATTTTAATTTCTGTATACTTAGTTTATTTTCAGTTATGCTATTGAAATTATCTTTTCTGTGGAAATGAATAAATACGAATCTTTAATCTTGAAAAAAAAAACCCAGTCTAATACGCCTTTAATGAAAAGATCAATTTGCAGACGATTATTCTGCAAATCACGTATATCGAGAAAGGAACAGTATCGCGATCGCGAATGACTCACGGAATATTAAAATATAATTTCTCTCGCGCAATGAATTATGGGTCATATCAACGCTTTGCTGCCGTTGTTTTCTACGATGACGAAGTTTATGTGGCTTGCTAATTAAGCATGCAACATGTATAGTGTGAGGAATATCATCTCTGATCATAGTTGCAAATTGATGAGCATGCAGTCATTGGTTTTCTGACACGAGGGAAATATCAAAGCTAATTCGATATTGAAGGTTACCTTTTCCTTAATTATATTCTATTTTGTTTTTTTGCCCACCTTAAAAGTTATAACCCTTTTCTTGGCTCTGTTTTTATTTTCTGCCCAACATGCCCGATGTGATGTGGTAGAGCCCTCCGTATCTCGGAGAGGACGTAAAGGCGTCGATTTTCTGGATACTTGATTTCCATAAACATCCATGCCTCGCATAATGAAATGTGAATGAAGGAATAAAATCAATCAATCAATCCATCAATTAATCAATCAATTAATCAATCAATCAATCAATCAATCAATCAATCAATCAATCAATCAATCAATCAATCAATCAACCAACCAATCAATCAATCAATCAATCAATCAATCAATCAATCAATCAATCAATCAATCAACCAACCAATCAACCAATCAATTAATTAATCAAATAAATAAATATATACATACATAAATGAATGAATGAATAAATAAATAAATAAATTAATAGATAAATAGATAAAAAAATCAATCAATCAAAGAAATAAATGAATGAATGAATAAATAGATAAATAACTAAATGAATTGATAAATATATGAAAAAATAAATGAATGAATAAATAAATGAATAAATAAATCATTCAGTAAATCAAAAGATCAATCAATCTATTAATAAGTCTGTTTACTTTTATACACTAACTAGTTGATTGTAATTATCTACAAAAAAATCCACAGTACATTATTGACCCTACAGTATCCATAATTTGCTTGGAACTTAATTTGTCATTTTCTCCATTTATAAGAGAAAGAAGTGTAATTTCGTAATAAAGTAGGTGGGGTAGAAACCAACCTTTCTATTTCAAGTAAACAACAATTATAATAATTAAAATGAAATTAAAGGAGGGAGATAAGAAAAATAAAGAACGCTATTGATAAGACTCAGGCTGGGCCGTGGAAATAAATTTTACCCTTATTCTTTTTTTTTTCATTGAAAAAAAATGACGTCACCGTTACGTTATCTTGCTCCCCATATCGGCATATTGTACAGAGCTGCCCAAGGAGATGACCATGGCCTTGTGTGTTCCAAATCCTTCGATACACCTACAGTGGAATATAAATAATACCAATTATAATCCGAACTTCATATGCCATAAAGAAGATATACATTGTTCGAGAGTTTTAGTTCTGGCGCCAAGCATAATGGCAGTTGAACTTCCGAAATTGTTTTTCTTTCTTCTTCAGTCAATACAGGGGAACCTTTCATGAAACAAATAGTCGGCGATTTTCTTAGACAACTATTAAAAGCTACTGAAATCCGTGTATCTGATTGGCTGAGAACAAATTTGTCAGCGAAACTCAAGGACTATTTGTTTTATGGAATACTCCCCTGTTTTATCACTGATGACTTGTTTGCGATCATTATTTACAACATCATAACGAATTCCATTCTACATTGTATGCATGAGACAGATTTTTTTTTTAATACTGCATATTTTGATTTGGCATCGAATAATTTTTTTGCGGGGGGGGGGGAGAGAATGTAAATAAAACTTTATGAAATAAAAAATGGCCTGCATGGAAGCTCGCACTTGGTCGGTTCTTGAATGAAATATGGCTGTCGAATGATAAACGAAAATAGTTTTATACTTTGGCGTCATCTATTACCATCATTTTAGCGGTGACTATTATTACTATTCTACATTAACTCTTTTGATTTATGCCCAAAACGCTTGCAGAGGCTGGGAAATTTTCATTCTTGATATGTTGTTGAACCAGTATTGTGAGGAAAAATAAAGAAGAACGAAGGAGAGAAACTTTCCTTGAAGTCAAGTTTGATACAGTAGCGGTCATGGTCGCAAAAGAATGAAATTCTTGTGTGTTCACATTCGCAACAATCCGCAATAGATCATTCGAATTCTCAAATTTCGCTGGACCTTTATAGCTTTGCGTTTAAACCGCGATCGCATTCGGTGGCGCGTAGTTATTTGGTCTTTGGTACGACGGATAAAGGGGCAGCGAAAGTTGTGGGCTGATTGTTTTGACCTTGTCTTTGACTTTTCATTAACCTTTTAGTCTTCTTCACCAGTCGCCGTTTTTACGACCCCAGTCAATGCGTCTCCAGTTGTAATTAGAGTTGTGAATTATTTTGGAATGATTGTCTTCGGATTGTCATAATTCGGGCCACCGATTCAAGTAATTGGAAATGAAAATTCCGTTCTAAAATAAGGAAATAATAAACATTTCTATGTTTATATAGAGTTCCAAACGCAAAGTCAGGCAGATTGAAACTGAAAGAAAGTGGTGGGGATACATAGACATAGACAGAGGGAGACGGAGAGAGAGAGGGAGGGGGGGGGGGGGAGAAAACTGAGATATAGGGGGAGATAGAGAGAATGAAAAGGTGTTCGTATGGAGAGCGATGTAAAGAGAGTGAGAGAAAGAGGGAAAAAGACATACATGTAGATATATCATGGACCTATTAAAATGATACTCGTAATCATATTATGTGATAGGTTTTTTGACATAATATTTTACCCCTTTCCTTTTTTTCCTTGATCATGGATATTTTGTGTTGTAAAAGTCGGTTTCAACGTATATTTCTTATTGTAATAATATACACGTAAATCATATCCGTCACCTTTATGCACTTTTTTTCCTGACTGAGAATATTAATTTATGTTTCGCAATTTTATGCATTTGTAATAAAATCATCCATGTTTGAATATGATTGAGGGAAAGTTATATTAGGCACTGTATGAAAAATATACTGTCTCCGTGTTTTGCTTTTTTACGAGACAATGTTAATTCATTATATTCAATCTGTGATCTTGATCTTATAGCTTGATATGTTCCCCTTTATTCATATTCTTTTTGAAGATCTGAATAACGGCGAATAATAGGGGAGCAGTTGCTTTTCACATTTTCATTTCCATTTATTTCAAAGCATTATTCTTATGGTCATATGACTATTAACGTGTAATTACGCTCAATATGAACCACGCATACTTAATAAAACAGTGAAGAGATGATTATGATAAAGAAAATTTTTAGAGAAATGTTCCGCGTTAACTCAATTACAGGCGGATATTGACCGATTTAATCTGCTTGATATATACTTAGGAAATGTACTAGAACTTAGAAAGTAGTTCACAGAAATAGACCTCAAATTCCTGTCAATATAGAAAATTTATAGTCAGCCATCATTGTGGGATCTTGCCCATTATTATCACTTCAATCATCTATAATTATACTCTAACGCGATTAATGTAGTATCATGACGAAATGTTTCTTGATAACAATATTGACACACTTCAAATAGGATATTGCATGATCAGGAAATTTCATTTTATTTTTTTTTCACATATCTCGATCATCTTTTTGATATCATTATAGGGTTAATGTATATTTATAATATTTTTAATTTTTTTTACCTGATATTTTCACGACTGTTGACAAATATTACATCACTCATCCATTCACTAATCATATCCCATGTGAAAGTGATCAATTACTAGTAGGAAATTTTCAAGATGTCCGCCCTGTTCGGTAATCACCCCCGATCAGTTGACGTCTTTATTTCTGATAAGAAAAGCCTTTATTTCATGATAGGAAAGAGAGTAACTTACACGATACTCCTTCATGATTATAAATTCTCTTGGGTTAAAAACAATCGGCTCTTAATTGAGTAGAGACCTGTTATAGAATGAGCAAGTTCCGTAGTTTTTCAATTTTTTGTGTCATTCATTCAGTGACGTCATTCCATGGGTATGACGTGGTCAATGTCACTGCATTGAACTGGAAATTAAAACATGCGACATTAATTTACGATATTGCGAACTGGGGACACGCAGCGAGCGGTTGATGAATTCTGAATATTCAACAAACTGCACTTTTCTATGTATATTGGAATTACGCCAGTGAATTATTTAAACATATCAAAATATGAAGTTTGAAGTTGCTTCAAACTTGATTTAGGAAAATTTCACTTTGAATAAAAACTTGTGGATGTGATATTAATGTTTTTTCTTTCTACTTAATTACAAATAACAACCTTACATTATGTATCTAGAACTTCCTGAGAATTTAGTAACGTTTTTGAGTGATATTTACACGCCTTATTAAATCTGGCTCCAAAAGTAGCAAATTTTACAATAATAGATCAACCTATTCCTGTAAATGAAGGTGGCTGTTAATTACCATGCAAAGTGTGAGCCCGCTCTTTTGGCTACAATAATAGTCAATAAATCACCCCCAACCATGACGACATTAACAGTGAACCCTAAATCAAATTAAAATTTAAACGGCGATATCTCTCATTGTCTAAGATAATATTTATTCAAAACGTGTTATATGATCAGGCCAACAAAGCACGAGATGAGTAGGAGTGATTTATCATCAATTGTCGTTTTAGAATAAGAAGCTTATTCTACCCCAACTACTCTCACTAGATTTATGAGGATGGTGCACCTGCGCGTTTCCCTCAAGTAAATGTCAGAGGGGCTGGGGGCACTGACCATTCGATGGCTAGAAGGGGAAGGTCTGTACTTTGGAAGGTGATGGGGGCGAAGGGAATCGAGGGGAGGGGTGTGCGGGGATGGGGGTGGGGTGGGAGGTGAACCCTGTGGCTTACATGGAGTATCTTCTTATTAAATCTTTTTGCTATCACTTTTCAGTGTTATGTGTTATGATAAATATATCGCTTACTTTAAGCAGTATAAAGAACACAGTATTCATCTTCATCATTAGAAAAATACGTTGTTGTTTTTTACTTGGTGACAGACCTTTTAAGAAAAAATATTGTAGAAGGGATGATCGCCTTATATTTTGGACATTGATTTCAACGTAGAAATTAGCGATCACGACGTTTTATATGTTCTCTTTATAATTTTGCACCATGGCGTTCGTAAGGGTGTGAGTGTGTGTGAGGGTGTGTGTGCGTGTGCGTGTGTGTGTGTGTGTGGGGGGGGTTGTACCGATTTGTCTGGTTCGTGTGGCATGAGAGAGTGTTCGTGTCAGTGAGGTTGTGTGTGGTAAGGGTGGGTGAGTGCGTGTGTGGTGCATCCCGATTTCTCCAGTCTGTGTGGTGCGAGGTATTCGTATGTGTGTGTGGGTGTGTGGGGAAGTATGAGTTTAAAAAAATGTGTGAGTTCGTCGTGTGGGTATGTGTGTTGGGGTATGCCTAATACTCTGATTGTGTGGTGTGTGAGGGTACGGTTGTGTGTATGAGTAAGAATTTGTGTGAGCGGAGGGGAGGGTTAGTGTAATGTGTGTGTGTGTGTTTGTTTGGGTGAGTGGGATGTGTGGGGGTTAGAGGGTGTGTGTGTGGGGGGGGGGTAGGTGTCACCCCTTCCTCTGATTTGTGCGGTACGTGAGGGTGTGCCTGTCTGTGTTGAACATAAATTGGAACAATCTTTGCAACCTTTTGTAAAAAGATTGTCATTTGGGAATTTCTAATAATCTAGTATGACACGAATTAGTTTTGAATTACTTACCCCTGCAGCCGATTGTTACAGAATTCCATGAATTATAATTGTCCCTCATTGAGAAATTTGCCGGTATTTAGTTAGATAGCGATAGAAAGCATTTCAATTAAGTATTCATAAATCATTTTTTTAATTGAAATTAAAACAATTTAAACATCGAACAGAATCAACACAAAGGATGAGAAAGACTTAACTCCATACTTTTTGATGAAATAGGATACTAGCGTAAGGTGAAGTGAAAATTAAAATAATTGTTACATCTTGAAACGATTTATTTGATTGGTAAAGGAAAATGAAACCTTTGAAACAAGATAGCTTGTGTGAAAACAGAAAAATCAAAGAAACGGATAAACGAAAGTTTAAGAAAAATTGAATAAATAATAAGAAAGGTATGAGCATTTGAAGTTTAGATTATTATTGTAATGTAGATCCTCCAGTTGGCAATGCGACAAAGATGTGTGATGTTACATGTGAACAACTTTTCCATTATTTTTCACTTAAACTGCCTTTTTATCACTTCTATTAGTAGATCATGTATTCTTCTATAGGAGGACATGTAATATAGATTTCCAAATAATACATTATGGATAAACAGTTTGTATCACAAAAAGAAAGACCAAAAGAGACATGTTGAGGTTATTTTATAGTCCATCACAGGGAAAGTTTTTCACATGTGACATCACACAACTTTGTCACATTGCCAATGGGATGATCTCCATAGCATTAGCATGATTAGTGATTGCAATATTCAAATCCTCATAACTTTCTCATTATTTGTCTGATTTTTCTCAAACTTTCTTTGATCTTATTCTTTGATTTTCTCTTTCCACACAAGTCCACTTGTTCCAACGGTTTCATTCCCCTTTAATGTTTAGAATTCATACTGATTCATATCATTTTATACTAATAGTATATTTCTTAAAATTTGTATCAGGTGCTTTTTTGGGGGAAGTGGTGGGGCAATAATCTCCAAATGTCTAATTTATAATGATGTTTGTATGATTTATTTATTATTTTAGACATTTCAGTTTGATATTTCACACTTTCGAGAGCAATTAATTTGACTCTGGTAATCATATTGCATCAACTAAACTCCGTTATGCTTTTGACATTTTATAGAGCAATAATGCATGAAATAAGTATATTCAAAAGAAAGAATGTACCCGTTATTTAAGATGAACGAAGAAAACATAAATACATTATTAAATGATCGATTTTCAGCATAAAGACAAAGTTGAATATGAGCACACGATGGACAGGGAGATGATTTTGGCGATTACATGACTAATTTATTTGTTGGATTGGATTCAATATTTTTCATCATTCTGTGTTCAATCATACGGCTGTTTCATTGATTCTTTATGCTGTAAGATGCCCTCAAACACGTGCCCCGACCCCTTAATTCATGTTCGACTAGGTCTACTCCCCATTATGCACTTTAGGTTAAGAGAGGTGGGGGTGAACTCATGAGCCGAGTCAACCCTGTGTTTGAGCAGGGAGGTTGTTGAGGGGTCTCCTTCGTTTGATTAGCCGTCCCAATGTTGTATGTTTTGGGCGTCGCTAGAGACATAGCTCCAATTTCAAGTGTTGTCTTCTGACATAGCATCGTAATCTTACCCCCTTTCTTCTCTCTATAGCCTTTCTTTCCTGTCACTCATTTTATTAGTCTTTCCTTTTTTTCGATTGCTCATTTTAAAGTAGGGTTGGTTTTAATTATCGTCACGGCAGTTAATAACGTCTTAAACTTCATCTGAGACCCTCTCTTCTCCCTCCCCCTCTCCATACATGCCATACGTCCCCAACTCTCTCTCTCTCACTCTCTTTCTCTCTGCCTCTTCCCCTTTCGCTCTATGTCTGTTTGTCCCTCATCTTTTCATCTATATCGAGGCCATCTTTGTGAACATGTTCCCATCATCTATCGCAATCCCGTTCATTTGCTCAGTATCTTATTTCTAATCCTGCACAATATTTTGTATCCTTTCTTTGCAAAAAATGCAACTATTATTTTCACCAATCACTACTTCCAAATCTTGCTTGAATTAACCTATTTTATACTGCACACAAGGTTCTTTTTAATACTGCTTAAATGTTAATAGTTCATGTCATCATATTGCATGTTCATAACAATTCTGTCCATGATATTGTATCAATTCCTCTGGCTCTTTTTTTTTAAGTAATATTCATTAACATTTTCTTTAATTCGCTCTTATAGACATAATTGTACAGTCTTTACGTTGCTCAAACTTCATGTTAATTCACAATCGTTGGTTGATCGTACAGCGAGTCATCTTCACCACATTCTAACCCGAGACTGCAATTCATCAGCCCTTTTAAAGGTGAAAGACTATACGGCTAAGATTCCTAGTATTTACTTTCTTTTTTTAAACATGCTAATCATAGTCAGTGTGAAGAGGGATGATGCATCCTGCGCACCTTGGCTTTCCACAAGGCTTCGTCTTACCACCCTGTCATTCATGTCATTCCGTCCTGCTTATGGATGCCCTATATCATGCCTATCCGATGTTACTTTAATATTCGCGCGGAAAGCAGGCGCAAATCATGCGAATTTAGCACTTAAGTTCCATTTTAATCGCACCTGGTATCTTTATACCTTGAAAGATTTTAATCACGCGGAATGAGAGCGGCGTAATTCCGATAACCCCGAACATCTCATGTATGTTTATAGGTGAGATTCGTGAGTGCATCGACTCTGTTGAATCCATCGGGTGACTGATGGGCGATCAAGCCGTGACTAGCCGCGTGCTCCGTCAAGCCATCGCGCCTCGGGTCTATGGGGAATCAATTAAACGTCGAATTTCTCTCCGTCCTATTTCGCTGTTCAGTAATTCCTCTCCTTTATTGTCGCTTTAGCTGTTAAATTGTCAGTTTCAAATGAATGACATTATAATTACAATGAGGAGGGATCTCCGGCCAGTATCCAACCCATCACTGTCGCTAGAGAGTGAACAACTGTTGTCCTCCTTTTCAGGCAGTTAAACAAAATAATAAAAGCAAATAAATAAAAGCTTGTAGTCCAGAGGAGACGTATTTATGATCATTAGAACTAATTTTTATAAATCAAGATGTGGAATTGAGAATACCAATACAGAATATGAGATCAATTTGTGACATCTTTTCATTGCAGCAAAGCATATAACGAAGAAACCACCACAAAGATATCATGGCAATTAATTTTTTTGATTTGATTTGATTTGATTTATTGTTTTCTTCTGCATCCATAACATTCGTATAATACATTTTTCATAACATAATAAACATAATATGCTAGCATTTTAGGCATGAATCACAAATAAAGAGTATTAAAAAGATAATTCCAGACAAAATGATTAACTATATGATATTCACAATTTGCAGGAGAAGGATTGTCATCATAAGCAGATTGCTTGAAAAAAATGACAATTTTTTTTTTGGCTTTGGCAATTTTATATAGGCCAACCAATCGATTTATTAAACACATCACTCAATACCATTTCTTTAATGAGCAGCTTTATCGTTTTCCCAAAAATGGATTTGAAATTGGCGGTACGATCATACGTCCATGTTTTTATCATGCATATTGATAGATCAAAGATTATCCGAGATGTAATTTTAACAGAAAACCGATTAAAAGTCTAATGCGAAATTCCATCATTTCTCCGTTTCGTATCCCAATGTCGGGGGGTACATCTATGCCGTGTATCATTATGTATAACCAATGATTACAATCACAATTTGATGGCAATCCATGTAATAAAAAAAATACAATACTGGTTTTTATTATGTAAAACTATCATCTGATGGAATAGTTTGAATAATTCTGTGCAACAACAGAAGTTCAGCGAGGTAGAAATCTCAATCTATAATGATAATCGGAATGGCAAAATATAGATATTTCTATATACCTACGAGAACTAAAAAAATAATATCAATATCCACGCAAAATACTTTTTGTTACTGATGTACACGCATGCAATATCTCTATCTCTCTCAAAAAGTCAATCTTTCCACTTTCTGATATAAAATCAGAATCTCTCCAAATTCTTCTAAATTGTGTCTGTCTGTTTCTCTCTCTCCCTCCCTCTCTCTCTTTATCTCCCTCTTTCTCTCTCTCTAGGCTCTATAAAGGACCATCGTCATGATCTTTTCTCTTTAAATAAGTGAAACATCTACCATTCTCTCAGGATGATAAAATTTGCATTCCTAAACCCATTTCTCACTCTCTCTCTCTCTCTCTCTCTCTCTCTCTCTCTCTCACCCCTCAGAAGTTCGGTCCCTGACCACATATCTCTATATTTAACACCTATCCCTCCCGGATTGCCCAGTCCCGTTGTCATGGTAACCAAAACAGCTACTGTATCACGCGTGCCTCGTTTCCTTCTCCGTGGATGGATGCAGCCCGCGTCCCGTACAGCAACCATGATCACTCATAGACCCCAGCGCAAAATCCACCACCAATCCAGAATCACCCCAGTTTACCCACCAGATAGCAATTTGAGGACAATTAGCAGGAAAGATGAAAGAAAAATACCTTTAGATGTCAGAAATCCCCCGATTTGCTAAAGCTGGCGAGTGATGGCCGCGCGAGGCATGTTTTCATTTCTCGGCTTGTCGAAACGGGTAGGCCTACCCACCCGACTGGGCCGGCTAATCCCGACCGATCAGAGCCGCAAATCCACGGACTTGCCTTTGACATCAACAATAGGGGACTCCTTTTATATTTTCCTCCACGCAGATCCGATATGAATTTCGAATTATGCAATGTGGTCTTCATTTTAGTAGCTCAAGAAGCTTGCGAACATTAAGAGTGGAGGATTGCGGGGGACTTTAGGGAGAATCCGTCGTCACCCGTATAGGTCTCATCCAGGTAAAGATGGTTATGGTAAGCCGTATGGGAGGACTATAATCACGCCTAATGTGATAAATAGTGGACAAACACGAGCGGCTTGCCGTACTCACTCTGACAAAGCCGAGTGAAAATAGGAAGCGAATCTTTGACAACATTGACACAAATTAAAACAGTGAAAGAAATAGTGTGTTTACTAGTGTTCATTCCATTTTCTCATCCCCATTTAGCCTACCTTTATTCAACCCATCTCTTTCGCAATTTTTATCTTATACGCTCGTAACATATTTACAAGCCCGTACCGGGAAGGGGGGGGGGGGGTCGGGGATTCGGGGGTTCGAACCCCCTAATATTTTCAAAAGCATAAAAAATGGACCGGAAATGGAGTAGAGTAAGAGAATGGATTGAACCCCCTAATCAAAAATCCTGGCTACGGGGCTGAGTGGCTTAAGAAAGATCAGAATTTTCCAATATAGGTAATAATTATGGTCGTTAATATCAGCATTATTTACATTATCAACGTTAATCAAAACACTCTTAAGCAAGGACTAGTCAAAGTTGCAGATTGTTTGGTGATCAAGTTTTCTGACCAATAAAATAGTCTATAGCAGCACACTAAGCACGTTGGCTATCTTGACCAATCCTTTATACGGGTGTATAGTCGATATATTGGAAAGGGTCACTCGAAATTGGCGGTAAAACAGAAGATTGGAACATTACCAAAATGTCCCTCGAATTTGTCCATCATGTCTTGTAAGAACAATAGTGATAAATGATATTTCCATCAAATGGATGTGAACGTGACTTTCATGGTGAAAATTTGAACATGGAGATAAAAATAAAATTTGCAATTTCTTCATGTCAACTATATTTTTGGTTAGATAGAATAATTTCTAAGGGCATCAAATTGATTGACTGCAAGGTTTGGCAATTCTCACGTGAAATTCACGTTTTTTGAAGAGTAAACAAAACTAAAACTCACAATGAAAATGAATGGAAAAGTTAATGACAAAGAAAGGAAAAAGAAAGGGAGTTTTAAAAAAAAATGTGAAGAAAATTGAGAGGATGGATTTTTTTTTAGAGGTAGGAATTGAATTCGACAAACCACTCTGTGGATATGACCTGCTTAACCCCGTATACCCCCGACGGAAAATTGGTTTCAGATGGTCGAGATTGCGGGGATAAAGCGAGGAGAATGGGTGCTGAGAGAAGAGCCGCAATCGCGCCTCCGTTTTCGGAACTGTGTCGTATATTTCCCCCCTACCTCCCCTCGCCACCGATTTGTTCCCATGTTATGTGCCCTAATTTACGCTAAAAACGTAGATGTATAAACGGTGGTTTATGAAAGTTTCTCTGAAATCATGCTCAGGACAATCAAAGCATCAGATAAGCAGCTTGTTACATTATTATATTATTAAACTTAAATAGATAAATGAAATCTGTTTCAAGTGCCCCGTCCCTCTTAAAAATGATGGTTCAAATACAAATGAAAATCCATGTTGAAAATCCATATTTTATTGTTCGAAATGAAATCTAAAATAGAAATACTCCGAAAATTTATTTTTTGCCCAATAATTTGATCTTTGGCCGGGCAGCGACTGAATGTACAGCGCCAGATCGACGTAGTTCTATCCCAATCATGACCATTGCAATCGTCGTGCTTTTCGGTTTTTTTCTCGTTTTTCAACTATGTATGGTTCCTTATTTTATACAATCTAAACAAACTTTCCCCAATATTGGGTAAACAAGGATCAAGCATGTTTGTTGGGCAAGGTGAATGCTTATAATGTGTAAATTCGGCCCAAAGTTTCGTTGTAATTTACCCATGAAACATGCAATTTGTAAATATGTGACAAAAAATCTCGCCCAACAAACGTGCATGCCCCCCTTTTTTTTTAACACAATATTGGTAACTTTTTACTCACTCTTTTTTAGAGTGAGTGTAATTTGTTGATGATTTATTGTTTCATTTTTTGTGTTTGAGTGATCTACCTGTGTAATGTAAACCTACATGTCAATGTTCAAGTTTGTTTATATCGAAATGTTTTTAAAGTTAAATCATTTGCCGATCTCCTCTACGAAAGTCGAGACCGTCGATGACGACAATGATGACGGTATAGTGATGATTATCATAATGCTGTTGATAATGATGATAATGATGTTGATGATGATGATGATTATGATGATGATAATGACGATGATGATGATGATGATAATGATGAAAATAATAATGATGAGGATGATGATGATGATGATTATCAGTTTATTTATCATCACAGTCATCACTATAATCGTTGTTATAATCATCATTGATTTCTATTTCATAATTGTTATTATTTGTTTTGCAAACGCCCATTGTTAGTTTTCCAATATTCTTATCAGTTTCCTTTTTATTGTCTCACCTGCATAGCAGAGTGAGACTATAGGCGCCGCTTTTCCGACGGCGGCGGCGGCGACGGCGACGGCGGCGGCGGCGTCAACACCAAATCTTAACCTGAGGTTAAGTTTTTGAAATGACAGCATAACTTAGAAAGTATATGGACCTAGTTCATGAAACTTGGCCATAAGGTTAATCAAGTATTACTAAACATCCTGCCTGAGTTTCATGTCACATGACCAAGGTCAAAGGTCATTTAGGGTCAATGAACTTAGACCATGTTGGGGGAATCAACATCAAAATCTTAACCTAAGGTTAAGTTTTTGAAATGTCATCATAACTTAGAAAATATATGGACCTAGTTCATGAAACTTATACATAAGGTTAATCAAGTATCACTGAACATCCTGCATGAGTTTCACGTCACATGACCAAGGTCAAAGGTCATTTAGGGTCAATGAACTTTGGCCGAATTGGGGGTAACTGTTGAATTACCATCATAACTTTAAAAGTTTATGGATCTGATTCATGAAACTTGGACATAATAGTAATCAAGTATTACTGAACATCCTGTGCAAGTTTCAGGTCACATGATCAAGGTCAAAGGTCATTTAGGGTCAATGAACTTTGGCCAAATTGGGGTATTTGTTGAATTACAGCCATAAATTTGAAAGTGTGTTGGTCTAGTTCATAAAACCTGGACATAATAGTAATCAAGTATCACTGAACATCCTGTGCGAGTTTCAGGTCACATGATCAAGGTCAAAGGTCATGTAAGGTCAAAGAACTTTGGCCACGTTGGGGGTATTTGTTGAATTGCCATCATATCTCTATAAGTGTATTGGTCTAGTTCATAAAACGTGGAAATAAGAGTAACCAAGTATCACTGAACATCTTGTGCGAGTTATAGTAGTTTTCAAAATCAGCACTGCTGCTATATTGAATCGCGTGATGCAGGTGAGACGGCCAGAGGCATTCCACTTGTTAATATGATCATTACCATTGGTACTCCAGGGTGAAAAGAGTTACATCTGAATAAATAGAGTAACGTTCACCGAGCAAAATGCAGCAAATTTTATCAAAATCTGCTACAAACTGAATTTTTAAGTTTAACCATAAACAGTTCCATGCACGTCATCATGAATATTCATTAGGTGGACTGATGATGTCATGTCCCCACTTTCCCTTTACTTATGTTATTACATGAAATCATAATTATTTCATATACATGTGGTGTGTGTATATGATACGTCTCTCTTGTAATAAAATAAGTTGCAGCAATAAATATAAAATGCATAAAGTCAGTTACCAATCCAATTTTCTTATTATTGGTGGACACAATTTGAATTAAAAACATAATTTTATATAATAAAATACAAACCTGTAAAAGAACAAGTGGGGATAATTATGGCGTCATCAATTTGCTCATGGAATATTCATGAAGACATGCATAGAAGTGTTTCACGGAAATGCAAATCTTTATCATGCCATAGCTTTGTTATTCCTTATCCGATTTTGATCAAACTTTTCAGTTTATTGTTTGTCTGATTTTACTTTATTTTTCAAATAATTTTCAGCTTGGAGTACCCCTTTAAGTCTGGAATTCCATCTTTAAATGAAATCTAAAACTTGAACCGATGACCTGCGGTATGCAAGCATGGATGAACACAAGAAATCTCATCTTTCATAGTCGTTTGTTTGCAACTATTTTTCCGCTTTCATTACTAGACTTGCCACATTCCACATCCACAATAACTTTTTTATTCTATAATTTTATTATCGCTGCTTTATTTACCAAGACCTACACGCCTCGCGGCTTCGCAGAAGTTTGAATCTAACTCTTTCTGAAATAAAATAAAAGGGACGGCGCAGCCAGCAATCGATGTACAGTTTAATGTTTTAATAAACGGATTTAGTTCGTGTAATGATCTATTTTTGTGTATTATGGAAATTCTCCTTTTTTGTTCTATTTTTAATGATTCACACTCGAAAAGAATATAGTGAAATGTAGATCAACGTAATATGATTTACTAGATAAGAGATGGTACTGACTTAATGAATGGTCAATGTATTATATGATTTAATATTAAAATTAGAATCAAAATTTGATTTCATTTTCCAAAATATATAATACAAAAATCATTAAATACATGTATAATCACATTCAGTAACGAAAATTTACATTTACAAACACAGAATATTTTTTTATCGACAGTCAAAATACATGAATCGAAATAAAAAATTACTTGATTAATTGCGTAAAGCGTTTATTAAAAGTATAACAAGTTACAATTCCAGTGCTTCTAAAAACAAAGAATATAAAACGTGATGAATGTTATCATTTGTATATGTTAGTGAGATATTGTAGAGTTACTATTTTTTATATGAACGTCATTTTATTTATGTCAAAGAATTGGAATTACTGACAAATAAAAAACCACTGAATGTAATAATTTCAATACTTTTTTTTAATTAATCATGACCCTAAGGATAGTAACACTGTTATTTGCTAGCAATTCGAATGACAGGACAACAGAATCATATTCCTGAATAGGTTATAGGATCATGATGTCATAGATTGCATTCGAAATGTTTGGTGAATATTGATGAATTCAAGAAATAAATCCCAGTCTTCTTGACTGATATAATAAATAAATGAATAAGTAAGTAAGCAAGTAAGTAAATGAATAAATAAATGAATAAATAAATAAATACATAAATAAATGAATAAATAAACAAATAAATACACATGTCAACATAATTTTATAAACATTAAACATGATATGAAATTGATATATACTTAGTGTAAAACGAACTAAGAAGTTATTGATTCAAAAATATTGTACAATGGTATTGTAAAATAAAAATAAAAATCATTCAATATTACTTCTTGCAGTCGACTGTGGTGTAATGAATGAAAATATCTATACGTTATAAGTAATAAATACGAGGAGATAAGAAACATAATTTATGTTAAGTTTTATTTTCACTTTTATCATTGTCATCGGGATTGTTTTTATAATAATAATAATAGTAAAAAGTTAATATTGATACTATTATTTTCGTTATTAACAATATATTATTGTTACCAACATTAGAAATAAATCCCAGTCTTCTTGACTGATATAATAAATAAATGAATAAGTAAGTAAGTAAGTAAGCAAGTAAGTAAATGAATAAATAAATGAATAAATAAATAAATAAATACATAAATAAATGAATAAATAAACAAATAAATACACATATCAACATAATTTTATAAACATTTAACATGATATGAAATTGATATATACTTAGTGTAAAACGAACTAAGAAGTTATTGATTCAAAAATATTGTACAATGGTATTGTAAAATAAAAATAAAAATAATTCAATATTACTTCTTGCAGTCGACTGTGGTGTAATGAATGAAAATATCTATACGTTATAAGTAATAAATACGAGGAGATAAGAAACATCATTTATGTTAAGTTTTATTTTCACTTTTATCATTGTCATCGGGATTGTTTTTATAATAATAATAATAGTAAAAAGTTAATATTGATACTATTATTTTCGTTATTAACAATATATTATTGTTACCAACATTATAATATATACATATAAATAATACATATAATATTATAACAATAAATGGTGTAAAGAGTAAGTGAACCATCTATATAAAATACGAAATAATGAATTGAAATCACTCATCTGTCCAAATGAAAGAAGAGAACACAAAAATGATAGAAAGCTGAAATTTGTTATTTAAAAGAACAGAAGTTTTCAAAAAAATCCTTGAAAACGTAATCCGCCTCTGAACCCCAGACTCTTCAAAGAAATCATTCATATTCTCCATCACAAGAAAACGATATTACCAGTAAATTATTCCATTCTTTTTGTGGGGTATTTTATTGCTTCTTGTGATACCATTTTTTTTTAAGGAACGTTTAACAGGTGTAGAGAGTGCTATGTTGGAATGATTGAAGATCAATTCGTTTAAACTTGACCGTGGTCTACTGCGTGCAATATATTTCAACGTGAAGTGCCTTTAGGAGCACACTTGCGTTTAGAGTTAGGCACTCATAGTTTCCAATATGGGGGCAATATGATATTATTATATTCTAGAAATCGAAAGAAAGGCTGATTGTGGTTTGGGGAAAATAGGGAATGAAGGATCTTTCGTTAAAGACTTTGACAGATTGATCATTTATGCTGACCTAATTTGGGGTTTTGATAGATAAACTCCGACACATGTAGTTGTTATTTTGGATGTGAGAGCACGGATAAACCACTCCAGTTATACATGCTTTAGTTAAAATTGGAAAGCTGTGTTTGTTAAACTTTCATTGATTCCTTGGTCTTCATACAACAACAACAACAAAAACAACAACCAATACTTCTACTTCTGCTCTTTCGACTGCTGCTGCTATACTACTACTACTACTACTACTACTACTACTACTACTACTACTACTACTACTACTACTACTACTACTACTACTACTACTACTACTACTACTACTATTACTACTACTACTACTACTACTACTACTACTACTACTACTACTACTACTACTACTACTACTACTACTACTACTACTACTACTACTACTACTACTACTACTACTACTACTACTCTACAACGAGAAATACTACAACAACAACTAGGTTACTACTGTTACCCCCCTTAATTGATCCCCAAACTTTCTCTAACAAATTTTCAGTCAAGCAAACATCCAGAGGAACATTTCATGAAGCAAATTAGTCAATGAATTTTCACTGATACTCTCATTTGAGCCAATCAGATGCAAGGATTTCAGTAGTTTATCGCAAACAGTCAGTGACGGTTTGTTTCATGAAATGCAGCTCCCCAGAACCCTAAACGGGACCCAGCAGCCTCTCCACTCCACCAGAGCCAGACGGGTACCAGGATTCTGGGGGTACAGACGTGCCGACAAGCAGGGCTATGCTCGCTATTCCATTCATGAGTCGAAAATAGTTTGGAAGACACACATGAATGAAGAGCATTGGCATTAATGGTATGCGATGGTAAGATAGATGATAACGGATGCGTTCGTTTCGGAGCGCATCTTTGAGAAAGTTGGGGTCGGTGAGATGCTTAGCATGGGCATCGGCGAAGCGGTTGGAGGAGTGAGGGGCAAGAAATGAACAGAGACAATAATGGGGAGATTAGAAAATTGACAGCAAAAAAGTACATAAAATCAATTTTTCATAATTCATGCTCTTCGAAGAAAATAATTCATGTGAGATTGGAGATTGAAGCCCGTCCCCTGCACCCCCACTCCCCCTCTCTCCATCATGGCCGACTACACCTCTGTGGAAGGCGACGGGTGTTTACATTCTCTTTGGTCGGTGTCATGTTCTGTCTATTATGTAGATGTCAGTTCTAGGATGCTCCCAGATGAGTAGAGACGTATCTGATGAGAAGTGTAATGTTTACAGCTCTTTGCATGATTGAAAGTAAGCGCGGAGGGGCGTAGGGGCGGGTGCCCTATTTTGCCCTAAATTGCAAATTGTGAATCCCCTACTTAGGAGATGCGATTAACTTCAAGTATTCAAGGGATATCCCTTAATTGTTTTGTCAGATTTTTTAGAGAGAGCAATTTCTTCTCTTTTTATTAAAAAAATCAAAAATATTGTGTGACCTCGACTTGGAGCCCATTTCCCCTTGGCAGAGTGAGAAACAGTTGCTGCCGTTTCAAGCTCTGTTTATGATAGACGGCCTCTGCACTTATCATTAAATTCAACTAATTTACTGATTTAGAATTTAGAACTTAATTTTCTTTCGACGTGGTTTCATATAGATTTGTTGAGCAATTATTTTGTCACATTAAAACTGTTTTTTGTAATATTACTATACCATTTTATTTATTTGATTGGTTCAATACATGCAGAAACGTCTGATAAAAAAGTCGTTATTTCTAATTACGAATGAATGGTTTCAAAGGTCACCAAGTCGACAAGGCATTATGAAGAGTGTTTGGATACAATTGTTTTCAGCGTCAAAGGATTATTGCATAGGATTCCATAGGTTTATTATTGATATCATCAAGTGATTTTATCACCATAGTTCATTATTGATTTAATACCACGGTTGTCATTGTGATTCATCATCATCATCATCATCATCACCATCTTCATCATCATCATCATCATCATCATCATCATCATCATCATCATAAGCATCATCATCATTATCATTATCATCATCATCATCATCATCATAATCATCATAATCATCATCGTCATCATCATCATCATCATCATAAGCATCATCATCATCATCTTCATCATAATCATCATAATCATCATCGTCATCATCATCATCGTCGTCGTTATCGTCTTCATAGGCGTTTTTTCTATCTATCGATCAAAGCTGGCAACATTTCCATTTGATTATTGTTTTACATAATTATAAAAATTCAAAGTAGCAAACCTGATAATATAGGACCATGACGTCACATATCACTATCATGATGAGGTATGTTTTCTCACAGTCTCGTACAAATTCACTAAAGTCCGACACCAATACATCAAGCACTTTAATGAATATTTCTACCCAGATCCATTCTCCTTACCGGATTCATTCAATTCCCTGTGCTATATTCCCATGAATAAAATACAATTTATTATGTCCTCCAAATCGTGTGGTTGGCAGGCAGCTCAACAATAGGGTCTTACATCGAGTTGTCGAAAGCGACCCACGGGAGAGTTCCCCGGTGGAGTTCAGGCTACGTTCCGATGACTGATGGAAATTCGAGGCAAGAGTGTGCATGCATTGTATATTTGCAGACACATAGACAAACCTATTTTCTGTTTAAATAAAAGGTGAAAAAAAATTATGTAGTGGAATGTTTCTGCAAACATAACAAAATATTTAGTCATTTTTTTAAAGATTTCATATTATCATAAATGTTTTGTATGAACTGCGTACCGGATTAAACAAGTTTTATAGGAATTTGTAAACAGAGAATAAATACTATATGGAATAGATTGATGATACATATCTCTATGTAATGCACGGAATAATTTTCTTATTCTTTTTAATTTAATTCTACGTTTTTGTTTAATGAAAATAAACCTTCATCAAGTTATCTTTCAGACTGCGTAATGACTGTATACACTGCGAATACTCCGGTGTTGATTTACCACCAGCCCGGAATCTATATATATATGTCCACACCAGAGAAGTGTTAAACAACAACAGTTTGGTTTTGGTCTAACACCAGATAGGTGTTTATACAACACCAATTAGCGTTAAACCAGCATCGGTTTGATTCCAAATTGGTATATATATATATATATATTCCGGGCTGGTGTTAAATCAACACAGGAGTTTTTGCAGTGTGGTGGGTATTTTGAAGTCAATTAAAGTATGGGAAGCCGAAAAAGTCAAAATTTTGATTACATTGAATATGTTGATCATCTTTTGTTATTATTAATTTTTTTTTTACTCTATCTTTAAGTTATTATTCCAAAGAAATTACGAATGAATTGGGTATACATTAATGTACGAACGATATTAATCTCTCCTGTTAGAGATCAGTGTCACAATTGGCTATCCATAGTTAAAGCACAATTCTAGACGAGTGTTTAAAATAAACCAGACTTTAGAATACGGGCCCGGATGGCCTACGCGCAGCCCTTACCAAATAACGCACGATACCATGATACATTGGAAATTGAAGTCATAATAAGTTTGTTTGATGATGTATAATGTCTTTTCACTCTCTAAATTTATTGGATTGGAAATGAAAAAAAGAAAGATTGTTGTTAGGGATGAATCGGAACTTATAGACTGATGAATAGATTGACATCTAAAACCTATCGGATTGAGATTTTAATCTAATTTTACATTGGTCCCTCATTGTAACCTATACAGAAATTGGAGAGCAAAGATCAATAGGATTGATTGATAAAATTATCAACTTTCATCATTCTGATCAACTGATTGGGTGGCTGAGTGATTAATTGGTTGATTGATTGTGTGAGTGAGTGAGTGAGCGAGTGAATGGGTGATTGATTGATTGAGTGAGTGAGTAAGTGAGTGACTGATTGATTGATTGATCGATTGATTGATTAGTGACGATATTAATGATCATCGTTGATACAAACTGATCGATTGATTAATTAATGAAGTTAGTAATGATTATTATCTTGACCAAATGATTGATGAAGTAATTAAAGATTACCATTCTTATCGATTAATTGATTGACTCATTAATTGATGAAGTGATGACTGATCATTATCTGATCAACTTATTGACTGATTAGAGAAGATAAATGATTATCATTCTGCTCAACTAATTGATTGATTGGTGACGTAATTAAAGATTACCATTCAAATCAACTATTCGATTGATTGATTTATTAATTAAGTTATTAATGACCATCATTCTCATTACTGATTGAATGATTTGTGAAATGATAAATGATCGTTATTTTGATCAACTGATTGATTGGCGAACTGATGAAAATGATTATTCTTACTGATTAATTGTTTGATGAAGTGATTAATGATCGTTTATTATGATCAATTGAATCAACAAATGATCAATGAATACGTAACAATTAGTGATTTGATATAATTATGAACAACTAATCTAACGATTGGTTCATTGATGATTTCTTAATTCCATTCTGACTAACTTATTAATCAGCTAATTTATTTATTGCTGAATCATTATGGTAGCCAAACTGATCAACTAATTGATTGATTGATGGATCGATAGATAGATAGATTTTTTTATTTAAAAGTAAAACAGATTAAGAAATTAAATACAAAGCAGAATACAAAATAATAACAGCAATAAAGATGATTTATTTTTTTATTAATAGAATGAGCTTGTGAAGGGTTAGTTAAACAATGGACTGGTATGTATCGCAAAACAGTAACGATGAAACTGTTAAATTGAGATACGTCGTTTTGGGAAATTTCAAACAAATGAAGCAATCATTTAATCAAACAGAAATGTATGCTAATTAATATGAGATGGTGTGTAAACAAGGAAAAGGGTAAAAGATCTCATATTCTGATGTTCTCACACAATTTATGATGAAATCAGATACAATATGCATATTCTGTGAAATATGTTTCTGTAAAAAAGTCATTATAGGAAAGCGTTTGATTTAAGGTGTGCATGGAAAAGGGTTATAAAAACTTGAAATAGATGTAGAATTTGTGCATGTTTATGATGATAATGTAATAACGGACATTGTGTGTTACTGTAACCAGAAGAAAATATCATAAACATGAGAGCTGATAAATGAAAGAGGGGCATAGGGGAGATTTGGACGGGAGATGGAGGAAGGGAGAGAGAGGGAGAGAGGAAGAGAATTATAATAGAGCGAAGAAAAAATAAAATAAAAATGAGAGTCTTTCAGACGGATAGAATGTATGTGCGTGTGAGGGTGAGTGTGTGTGTGTTTGAGAGAGAGAGCAAGAGAGAGGGGGGGGGGGAGAGCTCGCGATCGGAGAGGGGTGAGGTGGGCTGTTAACGCCGCAGTGAATCTTTTCCGTGTCCCCCTTAAAATTTTATGTTCAATGCCGCCACCTAGTGGCAACTCTAGATTCCACTCTTCCAAAACCAAGTCCGGCGAGTACTTCTACTTCTATTTGGGTTCTCATCAAAGCACGCCCTGCACCCCACCCCCGTCTATGGTATCTGTCTCTGTACCCACCCTAACCTCCAATATTACACTGAGCAAGTCACAAATAAGTCATTTATGAATGATATAGGACGAATTAACAAATCCACATGTAATATTTATTCTATATTGCTCTTCCGAGTCTTATTATTTCAATGGCATGCTGTAAAATATATCATGAATTACTTTCCTTTGACGACAAAATTTATTTCAGTGTTATTACAATCCTTAAAAAGAGTAGTTATTAAATAAGGAGGTATAATCCAGGGATAATCTAACGAAAACTTATGCAGAATGCATGCGGAGCGGTTATCAATCATAGCAATACAGTAAATGCAAATGTGTTAAAAGGGAAACTTTTTTTTAAAAGCATGCAGATAATTTTGTCGTTTTGTTTTATGTCGATAACATAGAAATATTAGTTTTGCAAGATACACTCAAAATTTCAAATGGAACTGACATATCACTGTTTTGATTTTGGGTGTAGACGTACACCCTGAAGGGAGGGGGTACTTCTCGTCATATGAGTATTGGTTATATACTATAGAACTTTTGACCCAAAAGGGGAAAACATGCCCCCTATGCTCCCCTCTGGATCCGAACCTGACAAAATTACGTCCCAAAATGACAATACTCATAACTTTTCTCACAATTTACATTATCCATCACCAATGGTGGCATAGAAGGCTTTCAGACTTTATGTCTGATTTTTTGTCTACGTGTATTTCACCTCTGAATTCAGCCCCAAATATTTTATTAAAGACGTGAGTTCCCCCTCAAAAAGTCCACCTACGCCAGTTACGATACAGGTGGGTCGCCCCCAAAGAGGGGCGCGCATCTAAAGCCCCTTTCACAATTGACGTACGACCTGTTTACGACCACCTGCAACAGTTTTTTCTTGTTGTTGCACGATCGATCCCTTGGTGTCTTGCGAGCACTCGCAGTCGTTGTAGACGATCGCACAAACTCGAGGTGGTCGGAGGTGATCGTGACTGGTCGCATCTGAACTTTGAACATGTTCAAAATCCAAACGCGATCAAATACGATTGATTCACTCGCAACAGGTCGTACCATCGGTCGGGCGATTATCGTGTGAGTGTTGTTCAGCGTTGTACGACTTGGTGCGAGAGGTGGCACAACTAAGTATAGTCGCATTTAGTCGCCTGGAGGTCGTACAACACTTGGACATGTGCTGGAGACCTACAGAGACCAGTCTTGCGACTGGGTGCGATAATATGAGACTGTTGCCAGACCGATCGAAATTACGGCTTACTACATTCCACTACTGTTGCATTCGCATGTATGTGACCGTTCAGCCCCTTTCACAATTGACGTCCGACCAGTTTACGACCGCCTGCAACAGTTTTTTCTTGTTGTTGCACGATCGATCTCTTGGTGTCTTGCGATCACTCGCAGTCGTTGTAGACGGTCGCACGAACTCGAGGTGGTCGTGACTGGTCACATCTGAACTTTGAACATGTTCAAAATCCGAACGCGATCAAATACGATCGATTCACTCGCATCAGGCCGTACCCGGGGTCGTACCATCGGTCGGGCGATCATCGTGCGAGTGTTGTTCAACGTTGTACGACTTGGTGCGAGAGGTGGCACAACTAAGTAGTCGCATTTACTTGACTGGAGGTCGTGCAACACTTGCACATGTGCAAGCGACCTACATGTACAGAGACCTGTCTTGCGACTGGTTGCGATAATAATATGGGCCATAAGACTGTTGCAAGACCGATCGCAACGGCTTACAACATTGCACCACCGTTTCATTCGCATGTATGCGACCGTTCCACTCGCAATCCCTCGTGCAACACTCGCATGTGATCGCACGAGCACAATAAGAGCATATGCGACTTTCTCGTGCAACGGGGTTCACTGGTTGTTTTTGTTGTACGACAGCTGTTGCAACTGTGAAAGCCTCTGTGCGATCTTATGAGATGACTAGCGATTGATGCCTGTTGCAGCCTGTCGCACGACCAAAAGGTCGCAAATGGTCGTACGTCAATTGTGAAAGGGGCTTAAAGAGCCCCCAAGGATACGCCACTGCCGGTGAGACAGCAAATAACATAATATCGCACCTGACTCTCGTTAAGCTGTATACCTGTACTACTCATAGACCCCTCTTGCACTGGTATTTATTCTGGCTAACATGAAACGGACGATTATCGAGAAAATGAGAGAGATTATATGAAGGAATGATATTGGAGTTTCGTGCTGGGGCTGATCAGAAACAAATGTTGCTATAAACACGTCTTTCTTCGCCCTGTCTGGGTCTATTAAGCGACGAGGTAGTCAGAGACCTCGATGAGTCTACACCGAACACTCATACAATGTTACGCTTCATCATCGATTTATGGTCCCACCGTAAGAGAGAGAAAGAGAGACAGATAAAAGTAGAAAAAAGATAGGAACAGAGCCATGAAAGAGAGAGAGAATGTAAATTGATGCGTTTAATGAAGTTCATGCAGAGAAAGAAATACAGAGAAGGACAGACATTCAGAGAGGGGGGGGGGGGGGGAGAGAGAGAGTAGAAGACAGAAGGGGAAGAGAGAGGGTTGAAGAAGACAGAAAGGGAGAGAGAGGGAGAAAGACTCGTTTCATGAACTAACATTGATAACATCATGTTTGTATTAAATACTTAGTCCCGAACGTTAATACCTGTGTTCCCTTGATAAAGCATAGCTTTAAGGGAAGACTGCCACTCCCAACCATCACCGTGAGTCGTATAGTTTCGTATCCAAAGTTCTAATGAAAGTCACCCGGCTTTAAAAAAAAAAATCATTGCATAAGGGAAGATAGTAGCAAATTGAATGAATCCACAAAATTTGGTTAAAATTCCAGCTCATTAAGGAGTGGATTAGGCCTATATTCGTACAATTTATTTTACAATCAAGAAGAAAAAAAATGACAGAAATCTATATTTCGAGTTCACACACCTCTTTGAGTCATCCTTCTGTTGTTGTTTTTTTTTCATCATCCCACAAGAAAAAAAAAGTGCGTTTGTGTGCGCGTGTGCGTGGGGGAGGGATTTCATTAAGCATTTAGCCTACATAAAGAAACATAATTATTTACAATTCGAAGGCAAACAAAACAAATCGAAGTAATTGTTTTTATATTCACAAAACACCATAGCTTGAAATTAAACCAAATGAAACAAGTATTTTGAAAATAAGAGATGATACATTTCTGTGTTGTTGACGTTTAAGTACAGATAAAGATGGGATATATCGAAATGCACAGAGTGGTGACCATATTTCGTGTGTACCTTATTGTATGCACATATTCAGCAGGCATGCCGATGGGAGTAAAAACCCGTTCATCGTAATTTTTCCTGCCTGAAGCTATGGTGTACTTTTTAATTCCTCGTAGAGATATATCGTAATTTCTAACTGCAATAAATTTGTATTTAGGCGCCCAAACACGGGCTGCCTTTTTGATCGATGTAAGTGGATAGATGTCACTGGGTTCTATATTTCTTTTATACGAAAGGAAAAAAATCCGCATTCGATCTTTGTCACGTGATTTTACCATTCCTCACTCACGGCTTGAATAGGATTTTCATATTATTCCATATCTTTAATATGTTCGATCAATCGACCGTTATCGTTCTTTCCAGATCAAGTGAGGTGGCCGAGTGGTCTAAGGCGCCTGGCTATATATGGAAAGCCCGAGGTTCGATCCCCGGCCGCGGCACCTATGTCCGTGAGCAAGGCATTTCATCGACAATGCTCTTTTATCCTGCCTTCAAATAAATGGAAATGCTATACGCATTATTGGTAACTAGGTGTGCACTTAAAAAAGGTTAATATACAAGTAGATCGATAATATTGACAGATTTCTATTTCTGATTTTCTATTTCGAACAATAAAATATGGACTGTGATTATGATGAGAACACATGTCAAACATGGAATCTTTCTTTTCATTTCGTTTTATTTATTTATTAATTTATTCATTCATTTATTTATTTATTCATTTATTTATTTGTCTATTATTATTACATTTTAAAGAGTCCCGTCTTCCCCTCTCTCTGGTCAACCCCGTATCTGTCCTCATCTCGACTGCATACCATTCACTACATCTTTTTGTTATGTAAAAAGGTTAAAATTTGCTAATTTGTAACAAAATTTCAAAGAAAAAAAATATAACAAAAAATTTAAGTTACTCTCTTTATAAACATTGATTTTTCTTAAAAGTCGCATATGTTTACAGCTAAGATTTCAAGGAATCGGAATAAGTTTTTTTAATCTTTAAACTTATAATTTTGCCTTCGGACGTGTTGCTATAGATCGATGATGATGCATTTGTCAGTCAACTTTTCTTTTTTCATTCATTATTTGCATTTCTGCGAAAATTTCAAGTAATATCGAATTAATCTAGGAGTCTTTTGTAACGTTGCCCGTTCACGAGGTCGATTAGTAGCCTCAATCGGTCATGACAGTTTTAAAGATTTTTTTTTTTTGGTTGGGAGAAGGGATGGAAAGTGATTTGGAATGATTTATAGTTGTCGAGATTCAACAGCAGCGATTAATAAAGGGGGCGAACTCTGGGGAAATTTGTGGACAAATTAACTTTATTCATGTCTGGTTACCCGTTGAGACGCTTCGTCATGTTGTCTTGTTTTTAAATACTGTACGTGCGTCCACATTTGCAAAAAAATGTACATTATCACAAGCATGACAGGCAACAAACCATTCGTCCGTGCTGGACAAGAAGCATCCCGTAAAATGTTCCATTCCAAGCAGTGTGAGTTTACCATAAACCCAATGCAGACTCCGACTGCGAATCAACTAAAGACTATAATAAAACATGGCGTATTACCTGTTAATTATATAATATTTCAACTCCCTCCGAAAGTATATTTTCCCTTATTGGAAATATTTCTCCTCAGCGCCTTGCGCTTGTTGCAAAATACAATCCCTTGAGAAAATATAAGCGCGTCAGGGGAGTTGAAATGTCATATTCAACCACCTGGACCCCGTTGCATAAAAGTTACCATTATGGAAACTTTGCCATCAAATGGTAAGTATCATGGTAACGATACTCAACAGCCAATCAAAATAAAGGATTCCATGTGAGTTACCATTAGATGGCAAAGTTACACTCTTAAAAAGATTGGGCAAAAAGGCCCATTTTTTAACCATCACTGGACCACATTATACTGTCCACAAAACTATTGGTTAAAATCTGTCCAGAAAATAATGATAATTGGGTAATAAATTTGCTCACTTGGATAATAATTGCCCATAATAATATATATATTTTTTTACCAACATACATTACCCAACGCAGTGGACAGTATGTTGCCCTACATTTTAAGTGTGTGCCATAATGGTAACTTTTGTGCAACGGGGCCCAATTAGACAATATATGTATAACATAATCTTGCAGTTTTAAGCCTTTATATTTTTCATAATGAATTTGCATTTTTTTCTCTCTCTATTGTCTGATAGTTTTAAGGTAAAACATTAAGCAAAAAATACCTTTTAGTTTTTGCGGATTTGACAAGTTACACATTTCTTTGGCAATCTGAATGTATACGCTATCTTCCCTCAGCTTTGCTTCGGAAATATAGGTACATCCAAATTGCCTCGATCGGGAATGTTAGTCACGGAATTGTATTTGTACATCTACAATGAAAAACAATGTAGAACAAGCCTAATTATTCAGCCTTTAGGCTATATATATGCATTTTAATGTTTATTAAAAAACATTTTGATATAAAAATGTAATGTAAATGTCAAAAAACATGAAAAAGGTAATCATTCGCTTAACCATGCCCATATTCTGATTAATATGCAGGCAGACGTTTTGTGGGATTTGAACGATAATGATGATGATGATGATGATGATGATTATAATGATGACTATGATGATGATGATAATGATGATTATGATGATGATGATGGTGATGCTGATGATGATGATGATTGCGATGATGATGATGATGATGATAATGATGATGATTGCGATGATGATGATGATGATGCTGGTGATGCTAATGATGATTGCGATGATGATGATGGTTTTGATAATATACCGATCATGACGATGACTATAATCTAAATCATTTTGATCGAGTATGAATCACAAAGATAAATCATCATCAATGCATTTCTTCCAGAAAACGGTTGGTGATTTCGCATTATAATACAAGCAGCAATGTCTCATTAAAAAATTCGTTGGACCATGATACCAACGGCCAAACAGATTTGATCTCAGTAAAACCGAGTGAACATGATATCCCTTTTCGACTGGGGGAAAGTTTAGGAAACTCACCCCAATCAAATAAAACCCTTCCAGCAATATACCGACAGATGTATTATTAAAGCACTTCCACAAAATCAAAAGCAAATAAGACAGATGACCCCCCATACAGCAATAGCTCTTCTTCTTAAAGTGGGAAAATGATACCCGGATGATTTGAAGTTATCGGCGTTAAAAATGAGATCGATTGAGGAAATGTCCCCGAAGGTAGTTTATCCCTTTTTCCGGGGGGGGGGGGGGTGAAATGAGTTGTTCGATATGATTATTATACAAACAATACGCAAGTAGTTTAAGATCGATATGCGTTCATGTCACAAACACCAAATATGGCAATCTGCGATTTATTTCGAGATAATGTAACTACGTCATACAACATTTTATTATAGCAGAAATAAATTAATCATAAAGATATAGCAGGAACTTGAACTTTTTTTATGATTTCGCCATACTTGAACATTACTTTTTATCCATAATAACAATAATGTTCAAGTGTGGAGGACGTCACATCATTTGCCTCCTTCACCTTTCTTTCATAAAAGGTATCTTCAGAGTTGATCTGCTCCTTGAAAGAAAGACACATTTGATTGGAAAGATGACCCTGTAAATTGAACAAAGTTGCATTATTTCAAGTAAGAAATGAAGAAAGCCCGCTACCCCTCCCCCGCTCCCCTACCTCGCTCGCTTTGCGACCTCGGGCTCGGACATTTCGTTTCCTCGCTGAGAGGTCCCCCACTTTTCAGATAAAAGACCCAGTAAATATGTACAAAAATTGCATTTATTCAAGTAAGGAATCGTCCCATGCACACCCCCTCTCTCACTCGTTAACGTCGCTCGCTTCGAGCGCTCGGACTCAGTCACTAATATTAATGTTCCCTAGCTAGTGGCACCTCCCACCTTTCAGAACCGGTTGACGGACGCCCTTGTATGCAAATATTTTGTCACGTGGCCCAGTAGTGGTAAGCATTGTAAAGGAACGTCGCTTCAAAATACAATTAACCTGTTTTAACCGATATACAAAAGGCGGATATCATTATAATTATCATGGAAATAATTTTACAATTTGGGAAGGGTATATGGAAATGAATAAAAAATAAGTATAATTAAAATTCTCAAAATTGGGAAAAATGCGAAGGCATCGGCATGACTAGTAAGAAGATGTAATGCCACCGCACACCTTACGGCTGGTTCACGATCCGATTTTGGAACAAATCGCATTTTGGTCTTTTTCTGAAATTGTGAATGAAAAGAATCTCTTTAGAAATTAGCTGTAAGAACACTAATATAACAATTTTGGATGATTGCAAACATACATTTTGGAGTAAAGGCCAAATTGGTCTCAAATCGGTAGCCAGTCGTACGATTACTATGACGTCCTTGCGATTAGATATTCAATTCGCTTCATTCTAATAAGGTTTGCATCACAGTCACAGATTTTAGATAAGTATTTGTACGATAATTTAAAACTTTACACAATAGGATGTTTCATGTCTCAATATTAGAATTTTATAACGTCTTAGGCCAAAATCAAGTCGCAGATGAATCGTCAGGTGCGTGGTGGCCTTCAGAAGTTGAAGAATATTAGATTGCCATGGAGCACTCCTTTTGACTTGCATCCTTATCAGTGAATCATGTAACTAAACATCATTAACAGGCAGTACTTAGAGGTGCAAGGAGTTGAATCACTATCCTAAAAAAAACATGGAATAGTGGGATGTGGGCAAAGGGGGTAGGTAAGGTGAATATGCCCAATATGGACAACAATAAAGCAAATAATGCACGGTGTTGTGACGGCTGCGATACGACTCTCAACAAGGTCGCATTAATACCCTCAACACCCCTGTAAAGACAAAATAACTGCACTACAATATGAAAACACCATGAAAAGACCCCATCCCCTCCCAACCAATTGACCCATCATTACCCCCCCCCCCCTTCTCCTCGATCTTAGCTCCGAATACATCACCTTTTACCTGACGTTGGGGGTAGGATGTAAACGTGCGACTATAGGACTTTATCAAGATGTCCCAAAGCACGATAAAGTGGCCCGATAAAGCCGGTTTGGAGGACCCTCCAGTGGGGGTTGTGGAAATGAAAACCGTTGTCACGACTCGACGAAACACTTGGGAGACGTTTCGAACCCATTCCAACACTCCAGCCGTCTTCTCGTCTTGCCTTCCCATATATAACTTTCCGGCGGATTTCTAAACCAGAAGCACTGTTGTCTGTCTCGGATTGTCCGCCCTATTCCCGTGCAGAATAGACGGGTTTCCGCCCCACGTGCTAAGTGCCCCTTTTCGCATTTCCGACCCGAGGAATGATTAGGAATAAAACAAGAGATGTTGGGGATTTCAAGATGATGATGGGGATTATGTCTGAATATAGGATTTCAAGTAAACAGCAGCAGAGACATGCAGTCAACGACTTCTACCTTACCTGAAATAAGAATCCAGTTTTCTTGTCTTATACGGTGTTCCAAAAAGCACTACATCAATAAACAAAATAACAGAAAATAGACCAACAATCGATGTTTTATAATGTGTCGTATTTATTTTCTTAAGCTATTTCTGTCATGTCTGTATTCATTTACTTCAGTGATAAACATAATTTTCATATTTTCTTAACTCCAAGATGAATATGATATATAACCTCCTAAGAGGGGATCTGTAGATTATGTAACCTTCCTCAAAAGCTACAACATTTAATACACGATATACAAGGTTTTTAAGCCTTCCATTTTATTTACAACAGTCACTTAGTTTATTTAACAAGATTTTCTTCTTCTTAAGATATCCTGTTGATGAATTTTTTCTCCATTTCAAACATTTATGTATATTTTTTGTTTTTATAATGGATACATGTTTTTATTTATGGAAAACTGAAATACCAACTAACTAGCCATATACTACACTCTAAAAATATTGGGTAAAAATGCTTCATGAGGTTAATTATGTGTCCAACCAACATTGGGTATTTCTTTGGGGCATTTTTATGTATCCAGTGTGATGAAAATGTTGTCCATCCTAAAGTAATTGCTGCTTATTTTTAAATCTTACTGAACACAATTATGCTTCCCGCATTGGGTAAAATGCTGCCCCAAATTGGTTGGACACATAATTACCCTCATGCTGGTTAAAATTTTACCCAATATATATTACAGTGTAGCTATCTCATTAATAATCAAACTAACAGTAAGTAAATAAAATAGTTAAATGAGTTATTGAATAAATCAACAAAAATTGTGCTTCTTTTTAGACTTGATTGGCAATCGATCTAATATAGCAAATGAATTACCAAAGAAAAAGTAATATTTGATAATTTGGATAAAGAATTTGGGTCTTTTGGCGTTCTAATGCACTTCAAAATGTAAGCACGTATTTCCTAATCAAGTATTGATGTGTCTCAAATGGCCCGATCGAGGAACACAATTTGTCCTTGTTGTACAGCTCAGCTATGATATGTGGCCACCATTTACAGAGCAATGGTCCATTAAGTTTCAAATAAACCTGCACTATCATCCCCTTCTTCAAATGAAGACTAATAGCCTCTTCGAGAAAGGTAAAAAGCGGTGGATATGTTTTACTATGCATCCTTGTCTGAGAGGGGGAGGGGGGGAGTGGTGGGGGTATAGTAAGTGCATGCCGTGATATACTTCTACATCTTATGAAGAAGTGGCATGTAGGGGCTATTCACATGCAAAATTAAATGCATAAAGAGGCGATGTTGTTTCTTGGTAACTACGGAGGGCTCTTGTGTGGAAGTTGCTTAACGAATTAAGCTTGGATTTATACCTGCGTCAGGCAGTCAGGAGCTAGATTCTTTTATTGTGTTTTAAATGAAAGTCTATCAAAGGGATGTGAAGATAATTATTGTAACATGAACTAAATACAATAGAGGACTTAAAAATGAATGAATGAATGAATAAAAGGATTGATCTGAGAAACAAATTAATATAAAGGGATGGATATAAGCTTGTACATATATATTAAGCAATAATATAATAACCAGAATTTTACCAATGAACTGATGGATGAATGAATGAATAAGTACATAAAAAGATTGACTGGGAAACAAATGAATATACAGGGAGAGAACTTGTAATATCATAAATAAATGAATGCAATTACCAATGAAAATAATTAATTAATGAATAAATCGATTAATGGATGAATGAATAAATGAATACATAAATGAATAAAATAATGAATTGATAAATGAGTGAGCGAATGAAAGTCATGAGAGAATGCAAACATAATGATTTAACAATAAACAAAATGTACATGAATAAACAACCTGGTATATCGCCAACTTGGAGTCCAGTTTAATACCTGAATGTGAACAGTCCAAAACTTTGGCATGTGTTCACATTAGGTACTGATGTAGGGAGGGGGGGGTGGTGCATGTGAACGAATAACGATGCAATACGGCGGTCGAGAAGAAAGGAACCAAGATGACATTAGTGAGCAATGATGATGATGATATTCATAAAGATTCTGCACGTCTTAATGTCTTCTCTTCGTGCCTGGAATGAGATAAGATTCCACAAAGATGGTTTTCAAGACAAAGAGGGTTACTCTAACCTGATGGTGCAATTATTACCCATGAAAATAAAACAAAGTTAACATAGAATAATGTTCAGTAGTGAATTTTCGTTCGTTGATATTGGTGTTCAACATTGCAAATTTCTTTGTAGACAGATCGATTTGTCATTTTTTTTTTTTTTTTTTTTTTGGGGGGGGGGGGGTTGTTTTGATCTTTTTCTTCATTTATAGACATGTAGAACCGAACTTGAAAACCAGATATTCCCATTTTGAAGGTATATAACGACGCATGTCAAATGCTTGTCTTGTGAGTTAGCTTGTCCAAGTACCAGATTTATAAGTGCGTATTTCTCCCAAAAATCATTATCATTACGAGAACGCCTATATGGCAATCTTCAATCTTCAAAAATCTCTTAACTGACAAAAGAAACATAATGGTGTCTGCAAAAGAACAAAAAGTCTTGCTGTCATACAATTTATTTTCAGGGTTTAATCGC